>NC_043706.1:59081826-59122990 GCF_006229205.1 Suricata suricatta
CTTAGCTTGGGCAAACCATGCAGTATTTAATACATAGTAGCAGAATATTTACTATTGAAGCTTGAAAAGATGTGAAAAAAAATCAATTGTGGAAAAGAGGGTAGTAAAGAAAAATGAGGTTGACCTCTCAGGAAAGTAAGACCCTTTAGAAAGTTGGCATATGATGCTCAGTTATGAAGTTAAACATTAATATTTCTAAAGGGGTCTAAGGGCAGAGGGGTCATTGGCAAAACAGTCCAACAAGTTTTAATTCTTGATAAAGCTTTGTCACAGACTATGAGTCTGGAGTTCTCTCTTGTCCAGCAATAGAGTAGATGCAGAATTGAATACCAGATTGGCTAATGTCTGGGAGGAGACAAGAGCTCCCAGATGGCATTTATCTCCATGTTTATTGAGCTCTCAAGATCTTACACTCATAGTGAAAGTGCAGAAGAAAACAGTCAGAAAGTAAACATGAACTTGCATGTGTAAGAAGCAAAGCTTCTGAAGTACAAGTAGAGTTTGAAGTTGTGATAAAAGTATATATTGGTGCCAGGTGGAAAGTAGTTTCCTGCAGGTGATAGAAGGTGTGATTCCATTATAATATCTCACTAACTAACCTATGGCACTTTTGCCCCAAAGTGGTGGCTTTCCACCCTAAGCTCTTTTTAACTCATTTATGTGAGTATAAGTAATTATTGAACCTATTTCCCCACAAAGCTTTGAGTGTCAACTCTGCCCATATTAATATAAAACCCCAGCCTGTACAATCAGTATAGACTGACCCTAAGAAGAGGGAAGAGAAGGGCTTTTCAGTTGCTTTCCAGGGGTCTGAATGGATAACTGAAGCTGAAGGAGGAAGGCAGTCTTAGGAACTGTCACCTGCATTAACAACCCGATTAAGATAAAAAGATAGGAGAGATGGTTTCTATTCATGTGTTTTCACATCAAGAAATTCATCTTAAGTGTCTTCATCAACTCTCCGAAACAACTATCTTAGTACCTTAGCTTTTACCTTTTTTAAATGTTTGTTTTGAGAGAGGGGAGGGAAGGGGAGGGGAAGGGAAAAAAAGAAAGAAAAGAAAAGAAAATGTGTGTGGGGTAGGGGCAGAGAGGGAGAGACAGAATCCCACGCAGGATCTTAGCCATCAATCAGCAGAGCCCAGGGTGGGTCTTGAACCCACGAACTGTGAGGTCATGACCTGAGCCGAAATCAAGAGTCGGATGTTTAATGGACTGAGCCACCCAGGCGTTTTGTATCTTAGTACTTTAGTGAAATATTAGACGAAGTCTTCATATCCTCTTTCTACAGTCTAAGATGGGCACTTGTACTCAGAATCATAGTAACATAGCTCTGAGGAAACAATCATATCTTTTTATTTCCCTTTTGTTTAGTAAACTTTTTTAAAGCAAGATAGGAGCACCCTAAAGGATACATCCAAATGTAGTTCCAAATTAATCATAGTTGACCAGGAACTATATTAACCACTACATTACTTTTAAGTGGTGGAGAGTTTACAGTAAAAGTTAATCATGTTATTTAGTATTGAAGAGAGAATTGCAGAATACTGCAGTTAGACTTTATTAAGTGGAATTTTTGTTTAAAGTGCTAAAGAAAACAGATTATATCAAACTTCTAGCCTTGTTTTTGTGATATAATATGGATTACAATTCATTATAGCTTAAATAATGTAACTTATGGTAAATAGAACATAAAACATTGCCTCTTTATCAACTTCAAAAAATTTATTTGTCGTATCTCCAACGATAATTCTATTTATGGGTAGAGGTGATAGATCCTATGACGATCATTTTTTTCATATAAAATTGAAATTATTTTCCAAATGTATATTCTAAAATGTAGATTTATTCATTTAGATGGATGTACACATACCTGAGATGAAAAATATCTGGAATGAAACATTCATTAAAATTCAGTGGACTAACTTGATTTAAGAACTAAAGAACAGACTGCACTTCATCCTGTTATAATGTTTACAAAGTGTTTCTTTAAAACTCAATAGCATCTGCTGAGAGATTACAAGTCTTTTCATATCTTTCCTAAGAATTATAGCAAAAAAAAGCAGTATATTTTATTTTTGTGGAAGTCTTTTGGCAGTATATATCGATAGACAAGGATATAGAAGGTACATTATAAGCTTCTGCAAAGATGAATTTGTCAGTGTTCTTAGTTTCAAACAACAGAAATTGATGCAGGTTACTGGGACCAGGAAAGAAAATAATTGGAAAGCTAACAAAAGGAAGACAGAATCATCCAGAATACTGGAGAATTATGCTTGCACTGAGACTTTTACAATATGACTGTAGCTACAACTAATAAATTCTAACCTATCTCCTAATTCCTTGTCATTTACCCTGTTAAAGGCGATGGCATTGAACTGGCTCAGTTTGGCTAACTATCCAGCACTTTGAGTAGCAAGGGTTAGAGAAAGCCAGTAGATATTTTTCCAGCCTGTAATGAGAGCTGGACTCTTGCCTGTCATGAAACTTACAGAATAGCTTATGCTCCAACTTTGGAAGGGATCTCAGAAACCATATTGTCCTCAAAAGAAATATGGCTACTGAAGTATATTAAGATTGAAACTACTAATGAATGTGAATTATTAATATATAAACACACACACACACACACACATATATATATATATATATATATATATATATATACACACTAGGCATTTCTAAAGCAATGAATGTTCTTCAGTAATATCTCTTAATAAGGCTGCCTTTACAAAAATTTTCTTTGCAACTTATACATAATTTTATAATAAAGTATATCAAACATACGTGTATCTGTATCTTTTTATATTTTATATTTCACTGGCTGTATTATTTCCTGAATCATTTACTGAATAGATTTTAATGCCTCTTTGGGCCCAATTTTGTTTCTGTGTTTTAATAGTTATATGATAGCTAAAATGGAAGAATGTACAACAAATTGTTTTTGAATAGATTCTGTGCCATGTTGTTGGTTATTGGCAGCATTAAATGATTGAAATATTTAAACTTTTACAACTACCATAAATTATCTAAAATGAGATAAAATTCTATTTGGAGTCTGACTTACTATTAAGATTACTTTCAGAATGATGTTCTTTCTACAGAAGACCTATTTTTCTGAGTGAGTGAGAAATGATATACAGTGCTATGATAAGGAAATAATATTAGTTTTATTTTTTCCCTTTTTAAAAATTGTTTATTTTTTAATTTTTTAAATTTAATTTAGTTTTTTATTAATAGTTTATTACCAAGTTGGTTTCCCTATAACACCCAGTGTTCTTCCCCACAAGTGCTCCTCTCCATGACCATTAGTTTTAAAGCAACACGCATAACAAAGGTATTGTCTGAAATTGGCATTGACATTGTATTCACTAGTATAGGTAGTGTTATATTGTACTAACAAATTAACCCCCAGAATTCCTCTGGTTTATCAGAACAAGCTTTTGTTTTGCTTACACTACAGGCTAATGTGGTGACTCTGTGGTTTGGCAGGGGAAGTCTGTGATTTCTATAGTTTCTCAAGAGCTCAGACTGACAGAAACATCACCATCTATGGCTGTATTTCTTGCATATATAACCTTTTTATTTGTCACAAAAGAGGTTAAAAAAGACTAGAGAATTGTGCATAAGCTTGGTACTGCTGCAGCCTAGAAATGACATGTGTCATTCTTAAATTTCATTGGTCAGCACAATTATGTGGCTAAGTAGGGACAAGAAATACAGAGGGGTAAATGGAGCACTTGGTGAATATTTCTGTCTCTGCCACAGACAATTTTATATTCCCTTTTCATATGATGTTATCTTTTTGACTTTTAAAGCTAACAAATTTGATTTCCTCTAACTGGATGCATTTAAGACATATGTTTTATGCCATTAGAAGGAAACATTTAGTACCGTGGATTTTAGCTCTTCAGTTATTATTTCAACCTGTATCTAGATAAGTGTTCTTTTCAACCAGTAGTTCAGTTTGAAGGAATTGTGTACAAGATTGAAAACAAGCTATAGAACACAAAAGGAGGAATATTATCGTCTGTTTTCAGATAATAACAATTCCATAAAGTAAATGTTTTTACTTTAGAAATAGTACTAAATATTATATTCTCTTAATGATTTATTTTAATTCCTCAGCATGTATAATTACATACATCTATCTATGATGCATATACCAGGAAAGAAACAGATAATGAGAAAAGAAACATAATAAATTCAGAATACATATGCACAAAAAATGAAAAAGCAACATTTTAAAACAGAAGACCTTTGCTTGATGGTTCTTTTTCTTCCTCCTCATTTTCACACAGTCTGTTCTTTTCTAATTATATACAGTATAAATCAAAACTTGAACATATAGAAAAGGCATGATTTTCATGGAAAACATAAATGCCTGTTCAAAATGATCAATGTACATTAACAAGTGGGAAAAGACACTCAAATAAATAAATAAATTAGATATAAATAAATTGACTTCAGTTTAAAAATTACTCCCAAACATAGATGCAGGATTAGCTAATTATATTATGCATTAATATGGACATATATTACATTATGTGCATATGCATAGATATGTATGTATATGATACATACATGTACATGTGTGTATGTAGGGAAAGAGAAAGAGAGAGAGACTTTCTATGGTTTTGAAAATTTTTTAAGCTTCCAAATTCTTTAGAAGATACAAAATTTCCCAAAGAAATGCATTTTAAAATGCAGGATGGGGAGTGCCTGGGTGGCTCAGTTGGTTAGACCTCCAACTTCGGCTCAGGTCATGATCTTATGTTTGTGGGCTTGAGCCCCACGTAGGGCTGTGTGCTGAGGGTTTGAGCCTGGAGCCTGCTTCAGATTCTGTGTCTCCCTCTAGCTCTCTCTGTACCTCCCCCTCTCGTGATCTGTCTCTCCCTGTCTCAAAAATAAATAAACATTTTTAAAAAATTAAATACAGGATGGAGGGGTGCCTGGGTGGCTCAGTCAGTTAAGCGTTCAACTTCAACTCAGGTCATGATCTCACAGTTTATGGGTATAAGCCCTGTGTTGGGCTCTGTGCTGACAGCTAGCTCAGAGCCTGGAGCCTTCTTCGGATTCTGTGTCTCCTTCTCTCTCTGACCCTCCCCTGCTGATGCTGTCTCTGTCTCTCTCAAAATAAATAGTAATAAAACATTAAAAATATATTTTTTAAAAATGCAGGATGGCATAGTGTTTTTAAAACAAATACTACACATGGTGTTACACACACACACACACACACACACACACACATACACACACCATAGTTCTTTCAAATTACTTATGATCTAATATAATTGATAAAGAAACATAATATTTGTATGGAAAGGAATTGACTTTGTCTCCTAAAAACACAAAGATGTATAAATGAGTAATTCTGGTTTCTTTAATTCTATTTGACTAGACAGAGATTACTTTTGGTTTATTTGATTCATTAAAGAAATTGGGGCTCTAGAAAGGAAGGAATTATTTGCTAGAATTATCTCTTAATGGTCCAGCAATGAGCTATTAATATAACCTAGGCAAAAATAGTGAGGGCTTGATCAACTTTATAGCATATCCAGTGGAAAGAAGATAATGGTTAGGAGGAATAGTCATCAACAGAATAAACAACAGGACAACTGAGGTATGGGGGAATCAGAATGCTTTGTTTGTTTGTTTTTTTATGACTAATTAGCTGGGAATGTTGAGCACAAAAGGTGTAATAAGAAACCAAACTCTTGGAATGGCAATATGTGAATAGAAGGAGGAAAGGGTGTAAGAAAAATAATGCAGTTGAGTTCAGGTTTAAATCAGTTGATCTGGTAAAGACGCTTGACATTATAAAAGATGATGTTTTCATGGGCACCTGGGTGGCTATGGGTTAAACATATGACTCTTGATTTTGGACTAGGTCATGATCTTAGATTTCGTGAGTTCAAATCCCCCACTGGGCTCTGCACTGCCACTCTCCCTCTCTCTCTCTCTGACCCTTCCCACCTCATGTGCTTTTCTCTCTCTCTCGCTTTCTCGCTCTCTCGCTCTCTCACTCTCTCACTCTCTCACTCTCTCGCTCTCTACTTCTGTCTCTCTCTAAAATAAATAAACTTTAAAAATATGATGTTTTCAGAGAACAAAGCTCAATGAAGACACAGAATAGACTATAATAAAAAATAGGAAATATTATAATATGTGGAATATAAGAAAAACCACAGTGAGTATAGAAGCAGTTAACTTGGGGAACTAACATAGGCTCTATGAGCCTCATTTTCTTGATCAGTAATAATAAAAGATTTCTAACCTGAAGAACTCTCATTAAGGCAAAAATTAATAAAGATGTACAGATCCTTGCAGAATCATTAGTATACAATGTATTACATCTATTATTTTATAAGGAGAAACAAATTATTTTGTTGCAGAAGCCAAAATATAAGAATGCTTCAAGAAATTTCAGGGAATTATATATATAAATGCATGACTTAAATAAAAAATATATTGAAATACATAAATATGGCTGAATCGATGGCCTTGTGAAGAACATTTTATAAAATGGGTAGAAGTAGATGGCAGAGAGCAAGAGATTAAAAAGAAAATGGTTTCTGAGAGAGTGAAGGCCATAAATATAAATTATTCTCTCAAGTAGGTAGACAGTGATGGAAGAAAGGGATTCAATTGTGGTTAAAGTATATAGTTGGTTTGAATAAAGGTGGTTTTTGCTTTTTATGCTATCCACTATGCAAGGGAAGAACAAGTTTACCTTTCATATATTCAGTTGGTTTTTTTGCCAGTACCATACTGTTTTGATTACTCCAACTTTCAAATATAGTTTAAAGTCTGGAATCATGATACCTCCAGTTTTGTTTTCTTTTTTTAAGATTGTGTTGGATATTTGAGGTCTTTCATGGTTCCACAGATTTTAGAATTGTTTGTTCTAGTTCTGTGAAAAATGTTGTTGGCATTTTGATAGGGATTGCATTACGTGTATAGATTGCTTGGGGTAGTATAGACATTTTTAACAATATTTGTTCTTCCAATATGAACATGGAATATCTTTCCCTTTCTTTGTGTATTCTTCATTTTTTTAATGAATATTTTATAGTTTTCAGAGTACAGGTCTTTCCCCTGTTTGATTAAGTTTATTCCTAGGTATCTTACTATTTTAGGTGCAATTTTAAATGGGATTCTTTTTTTAAATTGTTTTTTGTGTTTTTTATTTATTTTTGAGAGACAGAGACAGACAGTGCTAGCAGAGAGGGCCAGAGAGAGAGGGAGACACAGAACCTGAAGCAGGCTCCAGGCTCTGAGCTAGCTGTCAGCACAGAGCCCGACGCGGGGCTCGAACCCATGAACGTGAGATCTGACCTGAGCCGAAGCCAGCTGCTTAACCGACTGAGCCACCCAGGCACCCCGGGATTATTTTCTTAATATCTCTTCCTTCTGGGTCATTATTTATTAGTGTACTATGCTATGAATTTCTGTATATTGATTTTTTATTCTGTGACCTTATTGATTTTATATATGAGTTCCAGTAGTTTTTTGGTGAAGTTTTTAGTGACTTCTATATATAATATCATGTCATCTTCAGATAGGGAACATTTTACTTCTTCTTTACCAATTTGGGTGCCTTTTATTCCTTTGTCTTGTCTGATTGCTACAGTGAGGCTTCCTGTACTATGTTGAATAGCACTGATGAGAGTAGATATCCTTGTCTTGTTCCTGACCTTAGGGGAAGGGCTCACAGTTTTTCCCTATTGAGTATAATATTTACTCTGGGTTTTTCATAGAAGGTCATTAATATGTGGAATTTTATTTCCTGTATACTTCATTGAGGGTTTTTATCATGAATGGATTTTGTGCTTCATCAAATGCTTTTCTGAATCTATTGAAATGATCTTATGGTTTTTATCCTTTCTCTTATCGATGTTGATTTATCATATTAATCAATTTGTGAATATTGAAACATACTTTCATTCTATGAATAAATCCACTTGATTGTGGGGAATTTTTTTAATGTATTGTGGGATTTGGTGTGCTAGTATTTTGTTGAGGATTTTCATCTCATTTCATCCCTGTGTTGATCAGGGATACTGGCCTGTAGTTCTTTTTATTTGTGATGTCTTTATCGAGTTGGTATCAGGGTAATTCTGGCCTCATAGAAAGAATTTGGAAGATTTTCTTCTTTTTATATTTTTTTGGAATAGTTTCAAAGAATAGGTATTAACTCTTCTTTAATATTTGGTAGAATTCACCTGTGAAGCATGTGGTCCTGGACTTTTATTTGTTGAAAGCTTTTTGAGTAATCATCCAATTTCATTGTTAGGTAATCAGTCTGTTTAAATTTTCTATTTTTTCCTGCTTTAGTTTTTGTAGATTATATATTTCTAGGAATTTATTCATTTCTAGGTTGTTTAATCTTTTGGCATATAATTTTTTATAATATTGTCTTACGATCATTTCCATTTCTTGGGTGTCTGTTCTTATATCTCCTCTTTCATTTGTGAATTTTTTATTTGAGTCCTCTTTCTCTCTCTCTCTCTCTCTCTCTCTCTCTCTCTCTCTCTCTCCCTCTTCCTCCCTCCTTCCCTCCCTCTCTTTTTAATGATTCTGGCTAGAGGTTTATCAATACAGTAGATTTTGTCAAAGAACCAGTGCCCAGTTTCATTAATCTATATTATTTTTTTTTAGTTTCTCTGTCATTTATTTTTGTTCTAATCTATATTATTTCCTTCCTTCTCTTGATTTGGGGGTTTTGTTTGTTCTTTTTATAGCTCTTTTAGGCTTAAGGTTAGGTTGTTTTTAAGATTTTTATGTTTACTTTTTGAAGTAATGCTCTATTGCTATAAAATTCCCTCTTAAAACAGCTTTTGTTGCATCCCAAAGATTTTGCATCATTGTATTTTTTTCCTTTTTTAAAATGTTTATGTATTTATTTATTTGAGAGAGAGACAGAGAGCATTAGTGGAGGAGGGGCAGAAGGAGAGAAGGAGATAGAGAATCGCAGCAGGCTCCACATGCTATCAGCACAGAGCCTGACATGGGGCTTGATCTCACAAACCATGAGATCATGACCCAAGCTGAAGTTAAGACTCAAATGCTTAACTGAGCCAACCAGGTACCCCAAAGACCGTGTGTTTTCATTTTCATTTGTTTCCATGTATTGTTTTTATTCCCATTTAGATTTCTTGGTTGGCCCATTTATTGTTTAGTATAGTGTTCTTTAACTTCCATTTGGGCACTTCCTAGATTTTTTTCTTGTGGTTTCTGGCTTCAAAGTGTTTTTCTTATGCTTTCTAGTTTCATTGTGTTGTGGTCAGAAAAGACGCATGGTATGCCTTCAACTGTTTTTAATTTGTTGAGACTTGTTACCTCAATGTGTTATCTATTCTGCACAATGGACCAGGTGTTATCTATTCTGCACAATGTACCAGGTGCATTGAAAAAAATGTGTATTCTGCTGGGGTTTTTTTTTTAATAGTTTATTGTCAAATTGGTTTCCATATAACACCCAGTGCTCTTCCCCACAAGTGCCCTCCTCCATCACCACCACCTCTTTTCCCCCTCCATCTCCCCCTTCAACCCTCGGTTCATTTTCAGTATTCAATAGTCTCTCAGGTTTTGTGTCCCTCTCTCTCCCCAACTCTCTTTCCCCTCCTCATGGTCCCCCATTAGGTTTCTCCTGTTAGACCTTTGAGTGCAAACATATGGTTTCTGTCCTCCTCCGCCTGGCTTATTTTGCTTAGCATGACACCCTCAAGGTCCATCCATTTTGTGAATTCAGTAAAGTTGCAGGGTACATAATTAATGTACAGAAATCACTTGCATTCCTATACACCAATAATGAAGCAGTGGAAAGAGAAATCAAGAAACTGATCCCATTCACAATTGCACGAAAACCCATAAAATACCTAGGAATAAACCTAACCAAGGATGTAAAAGACCTATATGATGTATTCTGCTGTTTTAAGGTTTGGTGTTTTGAATATATCTGTTAAATACATATAGTACAGTATGTTATTCAAAGCCAGTGTTTCTTTGGATTTTCTGTTGAATGATCTAGCCATTGATATAAATAAGGTGTAAAATCTCCTACTATTATTGTCTTAATATCATTTAGTTACTTTTTGTTTGTTATTAATTGTTTCATATACTTGGGTGCTTTTTATTGTGTACATAAATATTCACAATATATCGTTTAAACTGAAGAGAAAGCCACAATTACATGGTTAATGTTTGACAAAGGAAAAAAGAATATGCAGTGAGAAAAAGATAATCTCTTCAACAAATGACATTGGGAAAACTGGAAAGCAACAATCAAAGAATGAAACTGGACCATTATCTTACACCATACACAAAAACAAACTCAAAATGGATTAAGGACCCAATATGAGACCAGAAGCCATAACAACCCTGGAAGAGAGCACAGGTAGTAATTTCTCTGACGCTGGTTGTAACACTATCTTTCTAGATATGTCTCCTGAGATAAGAGAAATAAAAGAAAAATAAACTTTTGGGACCACATCATAATGAAAAACTTCAGCATAGCAAAGAAAATAAAAACTAAAAGACAATCTACTGAATGGGAGAAGACATTTGTAAATTACATAACTGATAAAGGGTTAGTGTCCAAAATATATAAAGAACTTCTAAAACTCAACACTCAAAAAAGGAAATAATCCAATAAAAATAGGCAGAAGAAATGAACAGATGTTTCTTCAAATAAAACTTATGGGTGGACAACAGACACATAAAAAGAGGCTCAACATCACTCATCAGGGAAATATAAATCAAAACTAAGTGGGATATCTTTTCACACTTGTCAGCTTGACTAAAATCAAAATCCAAGAAACAACAAGTATTTATAAGTATCTGAAGAAAAAGGAATCCTCAAGCAGTGTTAATGAGAATGTAAACTGGTACAGCCACTGTGGAAGACAGTATGGAGGTTCCTCAAAAAATTAAAAAGAGAACTACTTTATAATCTAGTAATCGCACTACTGGATATTTTCCCAAAGAATACAAAAACACAAGGATATATGTATCTCTATGTCTATTGCAGCATTATTTAGAAGAGCCAAATTATAGAAGTAGCCCAAGTGTCCATCAATAGATGAATGTATAAATAAAATTAGTCTGTCTGTCTGTCTGTCTATCTATCTATCTGGAGTCAGAGAAAGAGAGACAGAGAGACAGAAAGAAAGAGAGTGAATGGAATATTATTCAGTCATAAAAAAGAATGAATCTTCACATTTGCAACAATATGGATATATCTAGAGAATACTATGCTAAGTGAAATAAGAGAAAGACAAATACCATCTGGTTTAACTCTTATGTAGAATTTAAGAAACAAAATAAATGAACAAAGGAAAAGAGAGCAAGAGAGAGAAACCAAAAGCAGACTCTTAACTATAGAGAACAAACAGATGGTTACCAGAGGGGAAGTGGGTGGGGAGATGGCTGAAATAGGCAAAAAGGAGTAAGACTAAGTACACTTATCTTGATGAGCACTGACTAATATATGGAACTGTTGAATCACTATATTGTACATCTGTAACTAAATAACACTGTTCAGTAAGTACATTAAATTAAAATAATATTTTTAAATAAAGTAATAGTTTTTTATTTAAAAATTTATTTTAATTCTAGTGTCAGAATGGCTAAAATTAACAACTCAGGAAACGACAGATGCTGGTAAGGATGAAGAGAAAGGGAAACACTTGCACTACTGGTGGAGATGCAAACTGGTGCAGCCACTCTGGAGAACAGTATGGAGGTTCTTCAAAAAGTTAAATGTAGAACTGCCCTACAACCCAGCAACTGAACTACTAGGTATTTATCCAAAAGATACAAAAATGCTAAATCAAAGGGGCAAATGCACCCCAACATGTATAGCAGCACTATTAACGATAGCCAACGTATGGAAAGAGCCCAAGTGTCCATCAACTGATGAATGGATAAAGAAGATGCAGTATATATGCAATGAAATCATTCTCGTCAATAAAAATGAAAGAAATTTTGTCATTTACACAACGTGTATAGAACTAGAATGTATTATGTGAAGTGAAATAAGTCAGTCAGAGGAAGACAAATACCTGATTTCATTCACATGTGGAATTTAAGAAATAAAACAGATGAACATAGGGGAAGGGGGAAAATAAGATAAAAACAGAGAGGGAGGCAAACCATAAGGGACTCTTAAAGACAGAGAACAAACTGCGGGTTGCTGAAGGGGTGTTGGGTGGGGGAATGAGCTAAATGAATGATGGGCATTAAGGAGGACACTTGTCAGGATGAGCACTGGATGTTCTATGCTGTATCACTAAATACTACTCTTGAAACCATTAGTACACTCTAAGTTAACTAACTTTGATTTAATTAAAATAAAAGGTGAAAATAAAATAAAGTAAAAAAATAGTTGAGAAATGGTTTAAATGTAGTTGAAGAAGGTTTAAACTGGAGGAAGTACATCCTGGAGAAGGCAGAAACAGGAGTGAGCACAATGGCAGAGATGCTTAGCCTTGGCAAAAAGGAGGTGTGCTTGGGAGGCAGCATGGGCACTGACATCACACAGACCTGGGTTAGAATCCATATTCTGTCATTAGCTCAATCTGTGAGATTTTCAGCAAGCCACTTGAATTTTCTGGGCCAAATATTCTGATCCATAAGATGAGAGGATGAGGGGCGCCTCGGTGGCTCAGTCGGTTAAACATTTGATTTCTGCTTGGGCCAGGATCTCACAGTTCGTGGATGTGAGCCCTACTGACAGTGCAGAGCCAGCTAGGGATCCTCTCCCTCTCCCTCTCTCTCTCTGCCCCTCCCCATTTGTGCTTTCTCTCTCTCCCTCAAAAAGAAATATTATAGGAGAGTGACACTAAGATCCATGGCTGTTTTGAGCACTATGATAACAGAAGGCCTTCAACAAATGTTAGTTCCTTCCCTTCCTCCCCTAAACCTCCAGAAAAGACCCACATCAATGGATAAAATAAGTTTGGGTATATCAGGTAAGTGGAGGGGGCTCTGAACAGTTTTTGTAGAGAATGTGGTGGGAAACAAAAAAAAAAAAAGAAAAAAAGATGAAAATAATAAGTGGTCAGATTTTTGGCAGTTTAGTTGAAATTAGAAAACTTGTAAATTCACTGAGACAGTTGCTTACTAAATCTTACTAAATTGCTTACAAGCCTGGATACTAACTAATGTCATCTTTATGCTTTAAATATATACTCATTTCCCCCAAAGAGTTAATAATATGTAAAACCCAGGAGTAGCCTAGACCCTGGAATATGCCCACTCAAAGAGTGCATAGCTGACAGTGTATTGCTTTCTGTGAGCTGTTACAGATCGGCCCTCCAGTAATCCTTAGGGATCCAAGTTCTATTTCAGATCATGAGTTTTAAATCATTCATCGTTTCTCAAAAGAGTGCATGGCATCTCCCTGACCAGTGAGTCACTTACACACTTACAGCTGGTTGACAGCATTTTGTGGCTGAGCATGAGAAATGAATGCTATTTCGGAAGAAAATATGACTTTTATTTTCCCTCTATAGCTTAAGAATCTTATATTGCCAGGGAAAAATATTATTTAGGCATCTGTAATTGAATGTGAGAGGAATGTTCCTGTGTTTAATGAGGAGATGTAGTGCAGCCCATGAAGACAAAGTTTGTTCTCTGGGCTGCTTAGGGTCCAATTGTTTCATTAATATTAAGCAAGGTTTGCAAACCTCCTCGGGCAAGCATGTGTTGTAACTCGGAGAAGAGAAGTACATAATAACTCACAGAGTCCACAAACTTCTCTTTAGAACTGAGAGGAATAGTGGGGGCAGAGAAGTAGTGTTTGGCAGGGAAGGGAGAGGCTTTCTGCCACTGGGAAAATGTTGCTACTCCTTCAGAGGAAAAACGCGGCTGGGTTCCCGGCTGTGGTACAGTGACACAGAGTTAAGTTTGCGGCAGCACTTCCTGCCCTAGGGGTTTACTTGTTTTAAAGGTAAGCAATGCAACGTATGGCATTAAAAGTTAACCAAAATAAGAATTTTTATTTTAATTTTATATGATGTGTTCTATTTAAATGTTCATGATTTTGAAATAAAAGCAATGTTTAGGTATATGCTGCTAAAAGGGTGACTCAGGACTAGTAATATTCATATCTAACATTTATTGTACTAATCATCTAGTTTATTTAATCCTCATAACAAGCTATGGGATGGATTCGTTTCTATATTTTAAAGATGAAGGGACTGAGGATTAGTAAGCAAATTACCTTGCTCACAATAAAAGTCAATGGAGACTAAAGTTGAATTCAAAGTCATGTTCTCAACATGTATTGCATAGCAGAAATATATTTGATATTCATAAAAACACTTTTAATATTCATGTCAATACTTTGAAACAAACGTATATCAACCTTTTCCAATATTATATGACATATTATCCATTTACTAATCCCAAAAATTCATTTTCTCTACCATGATCCTATGTTTTAAAGTTGGAGATAAAATGAACACACTATCAAAAGGAACATCTTACATTTTTTACAAAGTAGGTGTGGAAAGTATCTTTAAAAAACAGAATTAAAAGTATTTGGAACACACCATTAATGCTTTGGAAATGTCCCATTTTACTGGAGGGAAGGTAAAAGGTAAGCTTGTATTCACCAAAAGTAGCTTTATTTTTAAGAATTCAAATAGCTCTATGCTTGTCTCCTCTCTAAACGAAACTTTAGATTTTTACTACTTTCATTAAACTGGTAAGTAATTAAACTAGATTATGAAATTCTTCTATGGGAAATCATAGTTATTTCTTTTCAGATTTACATGGATTTTATTCATTTTTCCATAGTGTATATGTATGCATACATGTGTGCATATGTACATATACATACATGATTTGTTCAGGCTGCTCAGTCAGTTAAGCATCCAGCTTCAGCTCAGGACATGATCTCACAGTTCTGTGAGTTTGAGCCCTGTGTCAGTTTCTTTGCTGTCAGCACAGAGCCTGCTTCAGATCCTCTGTCCCTCTCTTTTTCTCTGCCTCACCCCCGTTCACATTCACTCTCTGTCTCTTTGTCTCTTTCAAAAGTAAATAAACATGAAAAAAAGAGGGTACTTTCCAAAGACAGGGAAGGGGGTGAAGAACCTTGATTGTTCTGATTGAAGGCCAAACAGCAGTCATGTCCTTTGAATGACCTTCTCCAACAGTTCAATAGAGAATCATTTATTTAATGAATATTTATTGAACTTCTACTATGTACTAAGAACTTATATTTCTCATGTTTATTGTCTTGCTTCAGAATATTGAATTCCATAGTTTTCTTTCTTTAGTTTTACATTCTTATCATGTATTACTAGGCACAGGGTATTTACAAACTCTAGATTTTATCTGGAAGATGTCTAAATTCAGCCTCAACCTCATTAGATCCACATTTATAAGTTGTTATTTAAGGTGGTCACTTTGTTTTATGAACATGTTTGATTGCATCTGTTACAAAGTTTGTTGTTGTTGTTGTCTGAATTTTAAGAGAGAATCTTCCCTTTCATTTCAGTCCCAGATTTTTGGTGTATCTTTATAAAACCAGCATGCTATGATTACATGGTTTGCTGTTTGTGAGTGAATGTACCTATTTCTCTTTCTACAATTAAAAGAGTTTTAAAAATCCCCCAAAATGAATGAGGTGAGTTTATCAAGATTTGAGTGCATAACAGGGATTATTTTTTAAAAATAACCTGTGCTTTATATTGGTATGTAGTATATCATGTAGGCTTTATGATCTTTGAGAAAATCTATTTCCAGACTTATATACCAGAAATGTGATCATTAAGAATTTATTTTATAAAGAAACAGAATGATTAAGTCCCTGTGCAGTTCTGCATTTTGTAATCTTTTATATCTAAAATAGCATTTTCTTTAAGAATGTTGCACTCTTTATAGGTAGATGCCTTGATAATTCATGGCAATTTTATTTTGCTTTTATACACAGTAATTTGTTACTGAGGGATATTATAAAGCAAATAATTTTGCTGGACAGTGTTCACCCAAAATGTCAATTATGTCATTGAGATATATGAGCTAGTTGGTGGAATTGTGCAGATATAAACTGCACTCCAAGAAGGGTGACTAAAGTCCTCTTTTTTGCAGCTCTATGCAAGGTTCTGGGGATAAAACAGAATTCAATCTTATCATGGAGATTGCAATCTCCTGTGGGAGCTGGGTAATAAATAAGTTTTAAAGTAAATTCATTTTAAATATATCAACACAATGAAAAAACATAGAACATTAGGAATAGAGAACGACTTAGTGGGTCTGGGAATAGAAGGGCTTAGTGTAGTTGGGATAAAAAAAAACTGATGAACACACAAGTTATTTATGTTGAAGAATAAAAATCCAGGTAGTTCTTTTGATAAACAAGTTGTTTTAATTCTCTATGTAACAAAACAAACTAATGTACTAAAGTGTTGTATAATATTATTATCTCATAGTTTCTATGAATTGGGAGAAATGCTTATCTGGGTCATCTGTGAGACTGCAATGATGGTTTTTTCTATGGCTGAGTTCTCATCTGAAGGCTCAACTGGGGAAGAGCCTATAAACAATCTCTCTCAGGTTGTTGGCAGAGTTCATTTTCTTGTAGCTGTAAAATTTATTGCAGCTGGCATCTTTAAAACCACCAAGGAGTAAAAAACTTTAGAGTGAGTCTTCTGGCACAATGGATCCTTATGTAGCATAACATTTTTGTCATATTCTATTGGTTAGAAGGAACTCAGCAATCCTGGCAACCCTCAAGGACAGATGGGGAGGTGGAGATCATGGGGGAAGCTCAATGTCTGTCACAGAGAAAATGCAAAACATGAGGTCTTTGAAGAAATGGTTAGAGGATTAATATATTGAGCTATGTCAGCAATAGCAAAATGTTTTATCTATATTGTAAGAAGACTTTGCAGGGTTTTTGGCAGGATATGAGCATGATCTGATTGACCTTTTAAAATATAACTTTCGGATAAAACTGATAATTGAATAGTTCACTGTATCTACCTCTGTGTATTATGAGAAAAAGCAATCCCATTTTCAATTATTGGAGTATTTATACAAGGACAAGCATAAAAGAATCTCCTGAATAATGAATGTTTAATATGAGTCAGGCCCTATGTATACATTCTTTTATTTAGTCCTCACAATAGCCCTGTAAACTAAATATTATTATATCTTATTAAATGTTTGGAAATTGGAGCAGAAAAAAATATTTTACCTGGTATTATAGGGTTAGTAACTAGCTGTGCCTAGATTTGAATACTAATTCATATTTCTCTCTCTTGAAACATGATGTTTCTGGGGAATCAATTTGTTTTTAAATAAAGTTATATATAGTTAAGATGTGCAACATGATTTGACACACATCCACATAGTGAAACGATAATTACATTCAACCTAATCAACATATCTTCTCACATTGTTACCATGTTTTATGTGTGATGAGTGTATGGAAAATGTATTTTCTTAGCAAATTTCCAGGATTCAACACAAAAGTATTAACTATAACTGGCATACCATACCTTACATCTTTAGGCTTATTTATCCTACTGAACTACAACTTTGTACCATTTGACCAACATGTTCCCATTTCCTACACTTGTACACTGGTAATCACCATTCTACTTTCTGCTTCTATGTATTTCACTTTTTTAGATTCCACGTATGAATGAGAGAGTGTAGAGGTGTTTTTTCTTTCTGTGTCTGGCTTATTTCAATAAGGATAAATTCTTCCAGATTTCTCTATGTTATAGCAGATGACAAGATCATCTTTTTTTAAGGCTGAAAATATTCTATTGTATGCATATACCACATTTTATTTATTTGTTCATCCATCACAGATTGTTTCCATATTTTGCTGCAGTGAACATGGGAATGCAGATATCTCTTTGAGGTACAGATTTTATTTCCTTTAGCTAAATACCCAAAATAAGAATTTTTGGATCATCTAATACTTCTATTTTTAGGTTTTTGATAAATCTCTATACTATTTTTCAAAATGGCTATAGTACTTTACAGCAGTATACCAACAGTACAAGGGTTTCCTTTTCTCTACATCCTTGCCAACACCTATGTTTTTAAAAATAATAATGGAATAAATCTTTCAATATCACTTAGCTTCAATGTTTTTACTATCCAATGTTTCTACCTCCTGCAAAACTGAAGAATAGAGAGAGAAAGGTTTGAAAATATTGGGCAGTCTAAAGGGGATAATTATATAATTGTATCCAAGTTTTATTCAAAATGTATTTGAATTTTTTAAAAAGTTATCATTTATAAACTTCTATGACCCTGTGCCTATTTCAGTCACAGCATCTTGCTAATTAAAGATATTCAATAGATGTTTAATAATATTAACTTAGAGAAATTACATTTTAATAATTTTAGCTATATTTAGATACTTGTTAAGTCACCTATCATAATGTACAATTTTTAACAATAAAACATGTATGGAAATATTTTATTTCCATTTTGTAGCACTGAATTTAACAAAAATCATGAAAGGACAATTTGGAACTTTCTTTGATACACTTTAGAGGCAATGACATTATATTAAAAATTATTAAAAGTATGAAAATTTTTTCATGTTTAGACTCATTTTTCATTAACATTTTATGTGTATCTATATATACATGTTAATATACACATATATAACCTTATATATGTATATAACATGTGCATATACAGTATACATGTATATAATATGCATATAATGTATATAAGATAACATATACACACATGTACATATAATGTATAATGTATATATAAAGTATATAATGTATATAATATACATTACTATAGACATACACATACATATAATATATATAATATTGTATATGTTAATACAATTTAATAATATATAATGTCAATATATAAATATATATTTATATTTTTTAAAAGAACAGTCTGTAATTATTTTTCACATACACAAATTGTTGATCAGTACAGTGGGAATAATAATTACTAACATTCACTGAGGCTTTATTATGTGAGATATTGTGCTAATCATGTTTCATGTCTAGCCACTTATGGCGAAAGTGCATAAATAAGTCAGCCTAAGACACATAGCTAATAAGGGATTGAATTAAAACATCATTCCTAGGTTTCTTAAGCATTACATATGCAGCATCTACATGGTCTTCAAGATGCATGATTAGTAGTGTAAACAGATGGTTATTTCTACATCCTTTGACTTAGGGCTCTCTATCCTATTTAAGAAAAGTCTACCTATGAGCTCTGAGCAGTAACATACAAAAAAGCAAGGGTAGCTTGCTATGTACACTCCTGCTATTTCCTCCCACAGCTGCACTTAGCTGACACCACTAATCAACCAAAGCTTGTTTGCACTGAGCCAGAATGGAGTTTTAAACTCCTTTTGAAAAGAGTGAGGGGCGCCTGGGTGGCTCAGTAGATTAAGCGTCTGGCTTCAGCTCAGGTCATGATATGGTTCATGGGTTCTGAGCCCCGCATCAGGTTCTGTGCTGACAGCTAGCTCAGAGCCTGGAGCCTGCTTTGAATTCTGTATCTCCTTCTCTCTCTGCCCCTCCCCTGCTCATACTGTCTCTGTCTCTCAAAAGTAAATAAAGAACATTAAAAAAATTTTTTTTTTATGGTCTTGCAGTTAATGAGTTTGAGCCCCATGTCAGGCTCTCTGCTGACTGTGTGGAGTCAGCTTGGGATTCTCTCTCTCTCTCTCTCTCTCTCTCTCTTTCTCTCTCTCTCTCTCTCTTTCTCTGCCCTTACCCTACTTGCATGCTTTCTCTCTCTCAAAAATAAATAAATAACCCTAAAATATGTTAATTAACCCTTCTGCCTTTTATGTGAACACAACAAGTGAATGCTGCAGTTTTCTTCTGTCCTCAATTAAACATGTCAGGAAGGCATAGGATTCCTGTCTAGTGTTAACCTATAACAAGCTGAAAGTACACAAAATATGTATAGATGAGAGCTCTGAAAATGTTTTTCATTTTTCCATTACAAGTGATGCTAAATATTAATGTTTTAATCAACATAATACATTTTTCCTATTTGGACCATTGTTTTCTCCTGCTATTTCTGAAGGAACAATCCCTCTTTCTAATATCTAATTTTAACCTTTAAGCTCATGAAATCTCCCTAACCAAAGGATGTGCTACAAAAGATTGGCATTGCTTACTGTCATGTGCCCTCATGTGCTTGGCTTATGAAATGCATGGCTTGAAGCCATTCAAACAATTTCATGCCATGAGGTCACAATCTAACACAAAACATTAAAAGTCACAGAAAAAAAATCACAATCCAATTACATTTGCAATCATATTGACATAGATATGAGGGAGAAAACAATATGTATATATTTTTGCATATATATGTGTACATACATAATATATATGCTATGTAGTACATAGCTATATAAAAGTTTTATTTATACATATATATTTTATATATTTTAGTATTTATAAAATGTTGTTATACACACATTCACATACATTCTAATCATAAACATCACTACTTACAGTGGTTCAGATAACCTAATCAGTCAAAAATTTTAAATAATTTTTGAATAAACTTAATGGTTTTAATAATTGAGAACCATCAAATGGATGGAGGTTGGCCATCCCAACGCTAGCTTCTGTCTCTATGGACGTGTTGTATAATTAATATACCAAACACAGTACAGATGGCCTATGGAAACTTTTTCTAAGGGCATGTTTTATTTTATTGATTCATTCTTTTTAACAGGATCTGAACCAATGCAATGATCTACATAAGGACGTATAAAAATCACTATAAATTCACTCTAATTTGATGAATAAGGATATAAATCAAAAAATAAAACTGTATTCATTTTCTTCTCTATGAAAATAGGAAACTTGTCAGAATAGTTTATTATCTCTTGGTGACTTGCATTACTTCTTATTACATTCAAATTATACTTAAGAACCAAATAAAACTCTATTGAATTTGTATTTTGCATTTTGCTATTTATTCAGAACAAGAAAAATCTCTAAGTCACACTGCACATTCAAGCTAGGTTGCGAATGAGCTAATAATTAGCTCATGTTGATAAGAAACATAGGTAATAGCTATCTTCCTGAAAAGATATGTTTACACAATTCTAAATGATGAAAATTATAGTGATGAGGAAGAGGAGGAAGATGGAAAGAATAGTTACATTTTTTGAGGGTTTACTATGTGCTGGTCACTCTAGAAACCATTTCCCATGCATTACACAGAGACTTCACAATCCTGAGATGTGTAATGCTATCCCCATTCTCTAGATGAAAAATAAGCTTCAGACAGGACAATTTACTGAAAGTCCCTGAAATAAAATACTGATGAAAGTGGTATTTCAGATCTACCTCCAGAAGTTTAATATTACTCTATATTTAAAGTTCCCTTATATCATTAGCTGTACCACATTCTGTGAAAGAGAAAATTGTCATTATCAGTGAATGCTTCTTTGTGACAAGTATCTTGTTGTAATAGAAATATCCACAATCAATTTGCATGTCTGTAGGCTGGACCTTGTGTTGAGGATAATGTGTTTTTGTATTTTTCAAGCTAGATCTCATAAAGTAAAAGGATGAAAGTATTAATGTGTTGTTTTTGAGTGTATGCTCAGCTGAGTTCAAGTCTTGCTTTTGTAACTTTTTAACTGTGAAGTCTTAGGTCAGTGACATTGTCTGATTCTCAAAATCTTGGTACGCAAGGCACAATTCATAAAATCTATTCTATAGAATGCCTTAATTATTAAGTGGAAAGCTCTTAGTGTAGTACCAGACATATTGTAAATGGTCAAATGTTGCTATTTTTGTTCTTGTTGCTATTGTTGCATTGATTTGTTTTGTTTTTAGTAATGTTCCCATCAGTAAATTTTGGATGAAGATTTATTCATAGTCAACTTCTTTTCTTTTTCTTTCTTTTTCTTTCTACATCCTAAGATTTTGTTGATGCCAATCAATAGCTAGAGCCTGGAATTAGAATAGTGAAATAAAGAAACAAATCAATATTACTTTATATCAAACAGAAAAAGATCCAATTGCCTGCCATCATTGGCACACACAAAACAACAATGATATCAGAAAAACTGATATCTGGATCAGTTGTGTTTTCTACTCCATGAATTCTTAACTGTGACATTTAACAATTTCAAGAAAATGATGGGAGAACAGTTATTAGCTATACCTACTATTTAGAAAATGCTGGTAATCAGCCATCCCCATTTCAAAAATTAATGTAAAATAGAGAAAACTCAAACAAAGATTAATCATACCAGTCACTCTAAATTATAACTAATTACACTCCCCAAGAGACATCTCTCTTTTCAGCAGCTCAACTGCTAAACTACAATTTTTAATAACAAAACATTAAAAAATCCTCCCTCCCACATTTAAGTGAGATCCTTAAAGAAACTAATTACATACATCTTAGATTGGCAAAAATTCTGTTTCCCTATAACAGTAAAAAGCCACATTCTAGTATAACTATGTTATATTTCTCTAGAGGGCTCTGCTAACTACTCTATACACTCTGCATTTCTTTGGCTCCTTTTCTTAAACTTTGTTTCTTTTAATTAGTTAAAGTATACAACACGATGATTTGATATATGTATACATTGTGGAGTGATGCCCATAATCAAATAGATTAACATGTCCATTGCCTTAAAATAGTTATATTTGTTGTTTGGTTTGGTTTTGCTTGGGGTGAGAATGTTTATAATGTACTTTCTTAGCCAATCTCAAATGTACAAACAGTAATATTACATACATGAGATCCCCAAATATTCATCTTATAACTGAAATTTTGTGCTCTTTGATCAACCTCTTCCCATCTTACCTACCCCCCTAGCCCCTTGGAACCACAATTGTACTCTGTTTCTATGAATTCTATTTTTTTTAAGTTACCGCATATAAGTGATACCATATAGTAATTGTCTTTCTCTGCCTAGCATAATGCCCTGCAAGTCCATCCATATTGTTGCAAATGGCAGGGTTTCCTTCTTTTTGATAGCGGATATTTCATTATATATATCTATAATATTTCATTTATTTATTCATCCATGGACACATTTTTTTCAAACCTGGCATATTGTGAATAATGCTGCAATGAACATGGGAGTAGAGTTATCTTTTTAAGATAATGATTTGGTTTTCTTTGGATATATAACTGTTATTGGGATTGGTGGATCAGATGGGATTTCTGTTAATTTCGTTAGGGAACTGCATACTGTTTCCTGTAATGGTTGTACCAATACACATTTTCACCAACAATGTTCATGGATTTCCTTTCCTCTACTTCCTTATCAACACTAGTTATCTCTTTTTTTGATAATATACACCCTAACAGGTACGAGGTGATATCTTGTAGTGTTGACTTTCATATCCTTGATGATTAGTGATGTTGAGCATCTTTTCATATACTTATTGGCCACTTATATGGCTTCTCTGGGGGGGAATGTCTATATAAGTCCTTTGACTATTTTTAATTGGGTTATTATTGATTTTATGCTATTGGCTTATATGAGTTCCTTCCATTTTGGATAGAAACCACTTATCAGATATGTGGTTTGCAGAGATTTTCTCCCATTTTATTCTCTCATTTATGCTGTGCTCCAGCAATGCTAAATCACAAATTTCCCATTTTTGAAGACAAGTAATTCTCAGGTTTCAAACATGTTGTTTCTTAGGCCTGAAGCAATTATATATCCCCATTTCATTTTTTTCTGTTTTACTCTTATTTATGCCTCAAAACACATATCAATTATTTCCTCTTTATGAAGTGTTTTCACAATCATCAAAGTAGAATGTATCATGCTTTCCTTTAGGTAGCCACTGAACTATTATTGCACACCTTTCTGGAGAGCGTATTTTTTTGTCTGTCACCATTCAGATGCGAGCCATGTCTTGTTTGTTTCTGTGTTCCCTAGAAACCCATGTGGTGTACGTGTGTGTGTATATATACATAGCATTGGATAAATTATCAATAGTACTATGAACCACATATCCCAGCTCTTTACCTTTCAGATGCATGTTAAGTTTGCGTTTTTTTGGCCCTCTTTTATTTATTTATTTATTTATTTATTTATTTATTTTGGATAGGGCATGTTACTAGTTAAGTTCAATGAGTTGTGAATAAAAATATCTGTATTATGTCTTGGGAAAATCATTACTGAAAAGAGAATCTTCAGAGTACTATTATCATTTCTGCAACTAGCAATGCTCTAAATGGTGGCTGATCTTTGAGCTTGGATTCAGAGTGAGAAAAACATGAATCAGAGATGGCAACTCCCTTGACATGGATATGTAGCATGAGTGAAAAATAATGTGGACGTTTTAAGCTAAAAATCCTTTGGAATTGGGGCGCCTGTGTGGCTCAATTGGTTAAGCCTCTGACTTTGGCTCAGGTCATGATCTCAAAGCTTGTGAGTTTGGGCTTTGAGCTAACAGCTCAGAGCCTGGAGCCTGCTTCGGATTCTGTGTCCCTCTCTTGCTCTGCCCCTCACTCACTCATGCGCTGTGTCTCTCTCTCTTAAGAATATATAAAACATTTTTTTAAATAAGTTTGTAATTACTTTTTATGAAGCATCATCTAGCCTATCCTGACTTATATTAATTTAGATTTTCAATAAGCATTAATCGGATATACAAATAAACTAACAGATGTCTTATAAATTCATAAATGTTATATTAAAATAATCCAAAAAATATGATGCTGTAAAAGGGCAATGCATTTTAGTTGAATTGTTTTATTGCTCAATTGACTAGAGTCCATGTATGAGTTGATATGCTCTAGGAGACTTCATTTTAAGTGGTGGGTCCCAAACAGGAACCACAAATCTAGTATGAAATGTAAGGTTATTTGAACATATAGAAAAGAACAAACTGATCTTGTCATTATAGGGATTTAAATATATGAGTAATATTAGAAATATTGATTGATTGATAAAACATACCCAGATTTACCAGTCTACTAATTATTTTTGTGAGGTAAACATTGACTGGGGACCATGGCATAATCTATTTTGCCTATATTTGGAAAACCATTTGGTTCTCTTTATCTGTGTCTTACAATTGTGCTAAGCTTTGCAGTTTACAAAAAACGTTCCGCCATCATCAGCATATCTTATTTTATTTTTGCATTTAGTCCAGAAAATTAATATTAGTATTTTCCTTATCTCTATTTTGCAATGAGTAAATAGAGGCAAAGAGAAATTAACTATCTTGCCTCAGGCCCCATACATAAGCACCAGGAAATAATATAGGTCTTATAGTCCAATGTTTGTTACTTTATAAAGATAGCTTTCCAAATATTTGAGTTTAAGGTGCAGCTTATGGAAATTAATGTTCACGGTAACCATAATGCCAAGAAAAATCTAACAAATTGGTCTATTTTCAAGTTAAGACATTTTGTTTATCAAAATAAACCATGAAGAGAGAGAAGAAAGATCCAAAGGGTGAAAAAAATATTTCCAATGCATAAATTCAACAAAGGATTAAAAAGCCTCTATAAATCTATGTGAAAAGGACATTGAGGCTGATAAAAAATGGACAGAAAACCTGAACAAACACTTCATAATAAAGGATACTCAAATGGCCAGTAAACATATAAAATCACCTTATTAAACTTTATTAATCGTCGGAGAAATACAACTTAGAACAATGCATCCCTATTCCACTACACTCTGCGAGACGGCGGGAGTTTAAATAACAACAAAAACACCGGTGTAATAGTATGTGACAGCAAGGATGTGGCCAAACCAGAACTCTGATACACTACTTGCGGTGAGAAAACTGCTGAATTCCTTGGAAAATGTTTAACTGTATAAACTAAAATTCAATATATGCATATCCTGTGATTCAGAAATTCCACTCTGGGGTAGACACCTAACAGAAATACATATATGTTCATAATAGAACTATTTATAATAGCCAAGGTTAGACATCCCCAAAATGTTTATTGTCAATAAAAAGGAAAAATAAATTATACTATATGCAAATGGTGGAACATTGCACAATTACAATTTACAACTACATGCAACAGTGTGGATGTCTCATTAACATGATCTTGAGAAAGAAAACAGAAACAAAAGAGTATAGACTGTATGATGTCATTTATGCGAAATTCAAAAACAAGCAAAAATAATCTCTTGTGTATAAAGTCAGGATTGTGGCTAATCTGGGCGAGGTGGGTGGTGACTAGGATGGGTCAGGGAGAGGCCGGTCTTAGGTTATGATGGTAATAATCTATTTTGTAACCTGGATTCCTGTTACCTTAAAGTCTGTAAAAATGAATTATAAAAATTGATTAAACTCATTTTATATAAGAACATATATGTATTATATACCTTGTTGAAACTTAAAAACATTGAACTCCATCATCAGAAGTTGGTTTCTTTTCTTGTATTTCTGTTAACTTTATATTACTATTTTTAAGAAGATTAGGAAAGATAATATTTGTCTTCATTCCACATCATGATTATTCCATATATAACCTAGAGAAAAGTGAATAAATTAGTATCTGGCATTTCAGGCAGCCACATTTAAAAATAAAAGAAATCCAATGCAGTAGTACAGGATATTAAAATATGGCAAAAACAAACTTGACATGTGAAAATACTGAGATTGTGTTCACAATTCTAAAATGTAAACTCTATTTAGACAGTGTCATTAACTTAATAACCAATTGATTCTGTAATTGTCTGCTAAGCAAAGGCATGACACTAATTATAAAAATTACATTATAATTATTATAGTCCATTTATTCTCTCAGCAAGTTGTAAGAGGTCTTAAAATTAATAGAAACCTAGAACTGACAAGTACAACTTTACTGGGGAGAAATTATTGTATTGTTTTTTATCTTTATTTTATTATCTTATTTTTTATTTATTTATTTATTTTTAATTTAGTTAGTTAGCATATAGTGCAATAATGATTTCAGGAGTGAGTTCCAGTGATTCATTCCCTACATGTAACACCCAGTGCTCACCTCAACAAGTGTCTTCCTTAATGCCCCTTGCTGATTTCCCATCCTTCCTCCCACAACCCCTCCAGTGTGTTCTCCATATTTAAGAGTCTCTTATGTTTTGTCACCCTCCCTATTTTCATATTATTTTTGCTTTTCTTCTATTATGCTAATCTGTTTTGTATCTTGAATTCAACACAAGTGAAGTCATACGATATTTGTCTTTCTCTAATTTTGCTTAGTATAATACCCTCTATATCCATCCATCCACATTGTTGCAAATGGCAAGACTTCATTCTGTTTGACTGCTGACTAGTATTCCATGGTGTGCGTGTGTGTGTGTGTGTGTGTGTATATACATATATATGTATATTTAGGTATGTATGTATACATACACACATACACTCACACACCATGGAATACTAGTCAGCAATGTATGTATACATGTATATATTCTTTTTGGTTTATACACACACACACACACACACCATATCTTCTTTATACATTCATCTGTTGATGGACATTTGGGCTCTTTCCATACTTTGGCTATTGTCAATAGTACTGCTATAAACATTGAGATGCACGTGTCCCTTTGAAACAGCACACCTGTATCCTTTGTATAAATATCTAGCGGTACAATTGTTGAGTCAAAAGGTAGTTCTATTTTTAGTTTTTTGGGGAACCTCCATTCTGTTTTCCAGAGTGGCTGCATCACTTTGCATTCCCACCAGCAGCGCAAAACAGTTCCCCTTTCTTTGCATCCTATCCAAGATCTATTATTGTCTCAGTTGAAACTATTGTGTTCTTAAAAATTACTTAAGAATATAATTCATTTGGGGGCATCTAGGTGGCTCAGTCAGTTAGATGTCCGACTTCTGTTCAGGTCATGATCATGTGGTTCACAAGTTCGAGCCCCATGTCAGGCTCTGTGCTGACAGCTCAGACTCTAGAATCTGCTTCAGATTCTGTGTCTCCCTCTCTCTGCCCCTTGCCTGCTTGTACTCTGTCTCTCTCTGTCTCTCCAAAATAACTAAAAACACCAAAAGAAGAATATTATTCATTTGAAGAGATGTGATCATTGTTGTGCTCTTAATATTGAGTTAACGAAAACTCCTTTGCATTTACTCCTTTGAAAGCAATTATTATTTAGTGACTGTATGTGAAAGTATTACATATGTATTTGTCTAGTACCTATTAGTGAGGCCGGTAGTTTTATGTTCTGAGACGTACCAACCAGGTAATATCAGATAACCCCAGTCTCAACCAATCTCCTGGTAGCAGAAAGTGATAGATGCATTTTACTTACTATTACCTAAAGACAGAATATATGAGTTTAATTTTACTTCAGCAACTGTTCACTCAGTGTTATACAAGCCAGTCACAGTGGGTATTTTGTTGTTGTTGTTGTTGTTGTTGTTGTGGGTTTTTTGTTTGCTTTTGTTTGTTTAATTTTTACAACACTAAATAAGAAATGCATGGTCTGTGTTCTTACAGAGCTTTCAGTCTGGTAAAGAACATAGACAAACATTGCCACTCTGATATATTCTAACAAGATCTAACATATGGGAAGTAGGGGAAGTCTCAGAACACAGAAAAGGGCACTTAATCAAGAAATGAGAGAAGGGAAAAATGAATGGCTTTTCAAAGGAAGTGATCCCTAGGTGGGAACCTGAAAGATGTGTAGGAGCATGCCCCGTACAGCAGGCACACGATGTGGAGAAGTGAAAGTTTGTCTTACACAAAAAGGATGGTCTCACAGACTGGGTAGAGCATGTCAAGTTGAAGAAATATAAATGGTTGGTACATCAAGGAGTTAGGAGTCTGAGAGGTGGGGATTATGAAGCCCTCAGAGATAAGGAAGGTCAAAGAGGGCTTTGGGCTTCTTCCAAGAAGCAAGAAATCACTGATTTTTTTTGGAGCAAGAGGATGCCAACATCAGATATTTATTACAGTGAAATCATATTGACTTCAATGTGAAAAAGAGCCTGGAGACCAAGAGAGAAAGGAGAATATGAGCAGTTAGCAGCTGCTGTGGTACCTAAGGTCAGAGAGGTCAGTAACCTGAATCATGATCCAGGGGCTGTGGGGATGAGTGCGTGAATGCATTGGAAAGAAGTTTAATAAATACAATCTATAGGAAAAGACAATTAAATAAACATTAAGCTCTAAGGGAAGAGGCAACGGTTAAAATAAGGTTTCTTCCTCCAGAACCGGGAAGGTGTTAATGATTTTCACCACACTGGGAACATAGGCGGATGTGTACTTTGGCAGTGGTGTTGTTGGTGTTGGGATTCTAGTTTTTGTGATGGGTGAATTCAGTGATAAACTAAAACTTTTAGCATTCCATATGGTCAAGTTTTGTACTGAATAATTTTTATGGATGCACAGATGTGAGACTATCTGTAATTAAAAAGGACTTTCTATCTTTATTGATATCTCTTGAAGAATTTTAGAGATTATTTAATTCATTACCAGAAGTAACATTTTCAAAATCACTTTTCCATGACTTTCCAATTTCATTTACTTGATGGTGGTTCTAGAGATGTTCACTAAACACTTCCCAATATCCAGTCTGCAAAATTGTTATTTTTTTCTTTATTGCATCTGTCTTTTAATTTTTTATTATTTAGATCAACTCCTTCCTCTATTTTCTTCTGCAGTTTTTTTTTTGCCTCTTTGTATTTTCCATGGATTCTCCCCAACAAGGAAAGTGTGGGTTTGCCACTACTCTATAGAACCTTTCCACCAATCTCATCCTGTACCATTTATTGTATGTCAAATTGACATAATTTGATAAATTACATTTAGTATCAATAGTACGAAGTATATTTATAAGATGGTTTGAAAGGATGACCCAAGGGAACTTAAACTAGCTATGGAAGAAAAATCACTTTGAAGTGATTCCTGTGAAAGAGGGGGAGGGGAGGTGAAAGGGCAAGGGGAAGAAGAGCAGTTTGGTGTCTATAGACTGCCCGGGGAACTTGGGGCAGAAGCAAGGAAAGAAGAGTGTCGGAAGGCCATGCACAGCAAAGCAACAGCCTAAGCAAAAGACAGGCACAGATGAGTTTCTCTTTCTTATTAAATCATTAATAAAATTGAAAGACTATTGAGTGGCTAGAGTACAGGAAGCTAAGAGATGAAATGAAAAACCCCGAGTCTGAAGTAGGCGACAGCAGTATTTTACTAAATTTGTAGTTTGTTCCAAAAGTAAATTAAAATCTACAAAATTAAATTCTTGCATTCTCTGAAATTTCTAGGCCTGTTTTCTTTCAGTGAAATAAAACACACCATAGTGTCAAATTTATAAAAATGGTGTATTTGATATATATCAGATCGTGGGCAAATTGCTCAAGGAAAAAAACATGCTTTTCATCCAATTCTCTCCCTTTCCTCTCTCTCTCCCTGATGGCTTCTCACTCTCTCACTGTGGCTTCTTTTTGGAATTAATGTTATCAACAAAGCCACAGCTATTCTGGGCTAGTTCATTTCGAGTGGGTGGACCCTGGAAGAACACTTGAAGAAAGCTAAATAACCAGAAGCTGAAGAGAGCTGAGAGGAAGAACTCAGAAGTATTCTTTCTGGAGGTGTACAAATGTTTCAGAAAATAAGCCAGGCTTTCTTCCCAGACTAATGTCATGGCTACGCTGTTATTTTCCGGCAAGCCAAACACAGGTAGTCTCCAGCTGGATGTACTTTGTCCATGTAGTGGATACCTCTTTGTTGTCCTTAACCCATTGCCTCTCCTTCGGAGTGTTAGCATTCCTAGTTTTCTTTCGGTGAACCAGCCCACCTCTATTCTTAACCAGGAAAATTGGTTGCAGTTAGAGCTCCCTCAGTACCAGGAGCAACTTTGTAGAGTTTACAATCTGCAACAAAGTTTCCCTGTACAATCATCAAATATGGGCCTGTCATACAATTGTAGCCACAGATATAATATACACACAGGAAGTTCAAAGAACGGTCAGTAATGATCTAGAGGAGCCCTTCTTTAACCTTTATTGTCAGGCAGATGTTTAGACCAGGCTGGCAAGATAGTGGTAGCAGAAAGGCACAGGACTTGTAAAACTTGCTGATAGAGGGCTAAATTTATAATTTAGTGGATATTAAAGGGAAATGGAATTTTTTATTTTTATTATTTAATTTTTTTAATGTTTTTATTTATTTTTGAGAGACAGGGAGAGACAGCGCGAGGAGGGGAGTATCGCAGAGAGAGGGAGGTACAGAATCTGAAGCAGTCTCCAGGCTCTGAGCTAGCTGTCAGCACAGAGCCCGATGTGGGGCTCGAACCCATGAACTGTGAGATCACGACCTGAGCCAAAGCCGATGATTAACTGACTGAGCCACCCAGGCGTCCCAGGAAATGGAATTTTTTAAAAGAATATGCCAGGAACCAAATTTGCTTGCAATTATGTTTTCTTCCCAATGGCAGGGAAAGAAACATAAAGGTTCAGTGAAGATCAGTGAGAGAAAAATTTAATAATGTACAGTGTTTCACATTTGAGTTAGTTTGTGTTCCCATCTATATCTCTATATGAGAGAAACCGTCTGGAATTACTAAGAGTCTGTGTGCTTTATGTATCTGCTTCATGGGCCAGTTACAAACACTTAGACCAGATAATAGGGAGCCAAATCATTTTAAGGTCAGAGTTGCAATCTCATGAAAGGAAGAAAGTATAAAGTAAATAAAAGGTAATCAGCAGGTAGAAGAAAAACAAGTGGCAGCATGGAAGTTACTTTATGATTAGCAATACCATTGGAGATGGCAAGTAGTAAACATTAAAGCTTAGACAATTATGTGTGTGTGTACATATGTATATGTATATATATACACACACACATATATATACATACATACATGCTTGCATATCCATTTTATTTTTTTCACAAAGTTAGATACTTCATATGTTTAAGACAGAAAAGGAACCCACGGCTATGAAGCTAATGCTATCTTGGGAAATCATGCTAGACAAGAGAATGAAGTCCTGGCTTCATGAGTGTCTAGGCTTTACTAAAGCTATTTCCCCCTGAGTCCAGAGACTGGACTGTGAAAGCAGTAGGAGTAAGAAGCAATGGAGGATAAATGTTATTAATAAAGGTGATATATTCTGAAATATTTCAATAATATCCTAGTTAAAGAAAATATTCCTCATTAGGTAAATTCAAGACAGAGTAGGTGCTATGGGGACAATAACACAGCCCAAGAGAGACCGCCTGGATGATGCTATTTTGATGATTTCATCAGGAAACTGAGAAACTGCTTTTGAACTGAGAACTGAATGAAAAAAATAGTATCTAGACAAGTGAAAATGTGGGGAGAGCATTTCAGGCAGAGAACATATTAAAGATATTAATAGTAGAAGATATTAAAAGTTCTTAGATGAGAAATTAACCTAGCTTGTTGAATTGCACACAAAAAAGATCAATATACATGGCATTTTGAATGTGGGTGAGAGTAATAAAAGATTAATTTAAAGACAAACAAAATCAGATCATACAAGGCTTTCTAAGCTATTGTGTATGCAAGCTTATGTTTATAAATCAACATATATGCTTGTTATTGCTTTAGATTTCTTGTCTTAAAAAATCTCTTTAGATTTTCTGCTATCTGGAAAAACCTGGAAAGAGGAGTAAATTAGTTCCTAGAAGTCTATTGAAGTAAACTAGGACTAGAATGTTAGAAGTGAAGATAATATAATGTAATCATATATCTGATGGCAATAAAACCAACAGATTTTGCCAATGGATCTGATGTACAGGAAATCAGGGTTGACTTCCATTTTTCATATTGGCAACTTGGTAAATAGTGTTGCCATTACTTAAAATGGGGAAAACTGATTCTAAGCATTATCCTCTGAATATGTTCAAACTGGGATCCTCAAGGGAGGGTAAGATTTACCATGTATGTCGGGTGCCAGGGTGATTCAGTCGGTGAAGTGCCTGACTTCAGCTCAGGTCATGATCTCACTGTTTGTGAATTGGAGCCCTGTGTTGGGCTCTGTGCTGACAGTTAGAGAGACTGCAGCCTGCTTCCAATTCTGCATCTCCCTCTCTCTCTTCCCCTCTCTTGTTCGTGCTCTGCCTCTTTCTCTCAAAAATAAATATTTAAAAAATGTTTAAATAAGATTTACCATGTAGACAAATCTGTAGTTTAGGAGATATGCTACCACCAGACATGGGACTCTATCTAAAGAAAAAAATGCTTCAGTGGGAAAAAAAAAAGCGAGGGAGGGTTCAAACTGAGGAGGTGAGTCAAAAGAAGAGGGGCCAGCAAAGAAATCTAAGAATTAGCCAGAGGAAAGATGAAATCAATGACAAAGAGAAAGTTTTTTAAGAAAAAGTTTTTCACAAAAGTGAAAATTGCTACTGAGAAAGATTGAGAACTCTTAGAACAATTTATAGGAGCCTGGAAAGACATGCCGATGGTACGTGAAGGTTTGTGTCTATTTAAAATATATGGCAGAAGCTGGTAAAACTTCATTCCCAGAAGCTACCCATGGGACGTATCCCTGACACAACCTACTTGGAAAGGTATTAAGAAATTTTGTAAGGAGTTTTATATGTGTAAATACTACTTAAACTTGTATCATGGTTCCTTAAGTAACCCTAAGAAAAAATCAGAAATGTGACAATTGCTCTATACAAATGCCACCACTATAATATTACTCATAATAATGAAAAGCTGTAAATAATTTCAGTATCAATCACCATGGAAATGAGAAGGCAAAGGAGAATACCTACATAACATGCTATTGAAGAATTTATAATGATGTGGAAAATACAAATATTTATAGTCAAGTTAAAAAAACAATTATGTAAATAATGCATAGGACACACACACACACACACACACACAAGCGTGCACGTGTGTATAGGTATACCGCAAAATATAAAAGTGGTCTCTCTTTAGGTACTTCAGGTAGTAAAATTTTGGCTGATTTTATTTCTTTATATTTTCTGAATTTAAAACAAATTCTTTTAAAAGCAGTTATTCCTTCACAACTGAAAAAAATCTTGGGGTGCTTGGGTGGCTCAGTTGGTCAAGTGTCCAACTTCGACTTAGGTCATGATCTCACAGTTTGTGAGTTCATGCCCCGCATCTGGCTCTGCACTGACAGTACGGAGCCTGATTGGGATTCCCTCCCTCTCTGTCTCTCTCTCTCTCTCTCTCTCTCTCTCTCTCTCTCTCTCTCCGCTACTCCTCCACTCGTGTTTTCTCTCTTTCAAAATAAGTAAATAAACTTAGGGAAAAAAAACAAAACTGAGGAGTGGCTTGGTGGCTCAGTTGGTTAAGCATCCAACATCAGCTTGGGTCATTATCTCATGGTTTGGGGTCGGAGCCTCGCGATGGTCTCTGTGCTGAAATCCTGGAGCCTGCTTTGGATTCTGTGTCTCCCTCTCTATCTGCCCCTCACCTGCTTGTACCCTGTTTCTGTTTCTCGAAAATGAATACACATTAATTTAAAAAAACTGAAATAAATCTTGACTTAAAAAATTGGTTATATTGAGGGGCACCAGGGTGGCTCAGTCAATTAAGTGTCTGACTCCAGCTCAGGTCATGATCTTGCAGGTTAGTGAGTTCAAACCCTGCATCAGGCTCTGTGCTGACAGCTTAGAGTCTGAAGCCTGCTTCAGATTCTGTGTCTCCCTCTCTCTCTACCCCTCCCCCTCTCATGCTCTTTCTCTCTCTGTCTCTCAAAAATAAGTTTTAAAATGAAACTTTTAATTGGATATATTGAAATACATTATATCATATTAAAATGTTTTTAGAAAACCAAATCTATGATATTATTCTCCATAATTTTATTGAAAATATAGAACATGATCAAGAGTGTTACACATGGCTTCCATTACAAAATGAGGTCTGTGTATGCTCACTTTCCCATAATGTTGGGAATAATGTTGTTATTCAGGAAAATTGTTCTTTTGTTGAAATCCAAAATTTCTCAGGTGAAGAATATGCCTGGAGGGTTAAGATGAGACCAGGTGTTGTTTGTTCAGTATCTCAAGCCTGATTAAAAGGAGTTAATTCTTGAAAGAAATAACATTAAACTGGTATCAAATTCAGTTGTTTTGACTCAGCAAGCCACAACAATTAAAAAACAAGGATATCAAAAAATTTTGTCTGGTGTATATGTTTCTGAAAATAGAACACTTCAGCAGGCTGATGAACAAGATCTAAGTTGTCCAGCTACAGAAACACCAAGAGGCCAGATGATTTTTCAGATTTAAAATCTGTTTTGCCTTGGAACTTTTCCTTAACACTAACAAAAAAAAAGCTACCACTGTTTCCTCTATCAAACATGAGTCAATGTTTTGTTTTGTTTTTGTTTTGTTGTAGTTTAGAGTAGGATTAAAATTACTATGATTTCCAAGTGGGATTTATTCCCAGGTAAAAGACTGGTTCAAATTTTACAAATCAATCAGCATAATATTTTCCATCAATATGAGAAAGAATAAAAAAAAAACATGACCTTTTCAATAGATGCAGAAAAAGCGTTTGACAAAGTATAGCATCCATGCATGATAAAACCCTCAATTAAGTTGCCTGTGAAGGAACAGACCTCAGCATAATAAAGACCAGATATGAAAAATACACAGCTAACATCATATTCAATGGGGAAAATCTCTCAGCTTTTTTTTTCTTTACCTTTTCCTAAGATCAGGAAAAAGACATGGATGCCCACTCGCCCTTTTATTCAACATAGTACTGAAAAGCCTCATCACAGCAATGAGACAAAAGAAAAATAATCATCCACATTGGTAAGGAAGAAGAAAAACGTTCACTGTTTGCAGATGATATACAGAAGACTCTAAACACTCCACCAAAAACACTATTAGAACTCATGAATGAATTCAGTAAGGATACAAAATCAATGTACAGAAATCCATTGCATTTCTACACACTAATAATGAAACAGGAGAAAGAAAAATTAAGAAAACAATTCCATTTACAATTGTAACAAAAATAATAAATTACCTAGGAATAAACTTAACCAAAGAGGTGAAAGACCTGTATTCTGAAAAATACAAAACTTTATTGAAATAAATTGACGATGACACAAAGAAATGGAAAGATGTTCCATGTTCATGACTTCGAAAAATAAATATTGTTAAAGTGTCTAAAACTCATAACAATCTACACACTTAAGGCAATGTCTATCAAAATACCAACAGCATTTTTCACAAAACTAGAACAAGCAATACTAAAATTTGTATGGAACCACAAACAACTCATAATAGCCAAATCAATCTTGAAAAAGAAAAACAAAACTGGAAGTATTACAATTCCAGACTTCAAGTTATATTACAAAGTTACAGTAATTAAAACAGTATGGGGACACCTGGGTGGCTCAGTCAGTTAAGCATCCAACTATAGCTAAGGTCATGATCCTGGTTTGTGAGTTTGAGCCACAGGTCGGGCTCTGCACTGACAGCTCAGAGCCTGGAACTTGCTTCAGATTCTGTGTCTCCCACTCTTTCTGTGCTGCTCATGCTCTGTCTCTCTCTTTCTCTCTGTCTCTCAAAAATAAAAAAAAACATTTAAAAAATATAAAATAAAACAGTATGTTACTAGCATAAAAATAGAAACAAATATCAATGAAATAATAGAAAGCCCACAAATAATACCAGAATTATACAGTCAACCTTCGACCAAGGAGGGAAGAATAATCAATAGGAAAAAGAATGTCTCTTCAGCAAATGGTGTTGGGAAAACTGGACCACTTTTTTACAGTATAAACAAAAATAAACTCAAAATGGATTAAAGACCTAAATATGAGGCCTGACACCATAAAATCCTAGAAGAGAAAAAAGGCAGTAATATCTCTGACAAAGGCTGTAACAACAACTTTCTAGATATTTGTCTTAAAGCATGAGAAACAAAAACAATAATAAACTATTGGGACTACATCAAAATTTAAAAAACTTCCTCACAGAAAATAAAACAACCAACAAAACCAAAAGCATTGTATTGAATAGGAGAAGGTATTTGCAAATAACATATCCAATAAATGATTAATATCCAAAATATACATAGAACATATACAACACCAGAAAAACAAAATAATTCAAATAAGAAATTAGCAGAAGGCTTGAATATACATTTCTCCAAAGAAGACACCTAGCTGGCCAAAAGATATATGAAGAGATGCTCAACATCACTCATCATCAGAAAAATGCATATCAAAACCACAATGAGATATCACCTCATACTTGTCAGAATAGCTGAAATCAAAAACATCAGAAGCAACAACTATCGATGATGTAAAGAAAAAGGAACCCTTGTGCACTCTTGGTAGGAATGCAAACTGGAGCAGCTGTGGCAGACAGCATGGAGGTTCCCAAAAAATTAAAAATAGAACTACCTTATGATCCAGTAACTGTACTACCGGGCATGGGGCATTTACACAAAGACTACAAAAACAAGAATTTAAAGGGATATATGCACCCCTCCGTCTATTGAAACATTATTTATAATAGTCAAACTACAGAAGCAGCCCAAGTATACCTTGAAAGACGAATGGGTAAAGAAGAAGTGGTATAGAATGGAATATTATTGAGCTATTAAAAGAATGAATTCTTGTCATTTGCATCAACATAGATGGATATAGAGAGTATAATGCTACAAGAAATAAACCAGTCAGAGTGAACAAATACTACATGATTTCATTCATATATTTCGTATATATGTTTCTTTGCTAAGAAACAAAGCAAATGAAGAAAAAAGAAAAGAGACAAACCAAAAAACAGACTCTTAAATATAGAGAACAGACTGTTGCCAGAGAAAAGGTGAGTGGATGGGTGAAATAGGTGAGGGGGATTAAGAGTACACTTATCTTGATGAGCACTGAGTAATATATGAAATTGTTGAATCACTATATTACACACTCAAACACTATGTTAACTACACTGCAAATAAAAATTGAAAAAACTGCACACAGATCTCAAAATATTACTATAACTTCAACAGGAAAATGACTTTTGAATATCTGAATTTCATATCAACTCAAGAAATTAAAATGCACCTATTCTTTTTACCTATACCTCCATTTCAAAAACATATCTGAAAGAAATAATTATGCAAGTAGGTTAAGGCATCAAAAAAGGATTATATTTCAGAATTTTTCACAATAGACTATTTGGAAATAAATTTTTTAATGTTTTATTTATTTTTAATACAGAGAGAGACAGAGCATGAGAGGGGGAAGGTCAGAGAGAGAAGGAGACACAGAACCGGAAGCAGGCTCCAGGCTCTGAGCTAGCTGTCAGCACAGAGCCTGACACGGGGCTCGAACCCACTAACGTGAGATCTGACCTGACTTGAAGTCAGAGGCTTAGCGGACTGAGCCACCCAGGTGCCCCAAGACTATTTTGAAATAAACTCAGTGTTCAGAAAAAAGTGGGTAGCATGAGGCATTTGGGTAGCTCAATCAGATAAGTGACTGTCTCTTGATTCTGGCTCAGGTCATGATATTCCAGTTCATGAGATCAAGCCACACATTGGGCTCTGTACTGACAGCTTGGAGCCTGCTGGTTCTCCCTCTCTCTTGGTCCCTTCCCAGCTCCTGCCCTCTGTTTCTCTTGCTCTTTCAAAATAAATAAATAAACTTTTTTTAAAAAGTACTTAGAAGGATACAATGAAATGTGACACACCCCTTAAACAAAAGGAGAATCTGTATGTATAGATAAAACAGTATTCTTGAATATATCGTAGAACTGAATAATGGTATATATCACATATACTTTTTTCTCTTTGAATATTATCTGATAAGCATTTTGCAGGTACTTAATAAGCTTAGAAAAATGTTTTAATGACAAGTAATTAAATATTTTCTATGATAAGCCTTTTCTAGGTACTTAATAAGTTCAGAAATATTTTAATGACAAATAATTAAATATTTTCTATTTATCAAGCACTGCAATTTACTTAACCAATCTCCAGTTATTGGCCAATTAGAAGAAAATAAACACACATAAAAAGTTTCTAATTTTCATTAACTCTATGTAGAGTTGCATGGTTAAGGGAAAATGCATTATATAATTTTTCCATTACTAAAAGAAACCCTTAGATTATAACACATGAGAAAAAGAAAGCACATACTTACCACTGGGAATATGAAAGTTTGAAACATCCTTTAACATAAGATAAGAAAACTTCTTAATTATGCAGAAGGTTCTAAAATCTAAAGTTGTTTCTTCATGTAATTGACTGTCTTAGATAGCAATTTTTTATTATATATTATCAGAATATTATGATATTGATCAAATAAAGGAAAGTAGAATTAATATAAATACACAAAATTTTAGTTATAAGGTAAATAAGTTCTAGGCATGTAATGTATACCATGATGACTACAGAAAGAAATATATATATATGCTATATATATATGTACTATTATCTATTATTGATCAAATATAGCATTAAAAAGTGATTCTTGAAGTATGTAAAATTTTTGGTAAATAAATAGCCATACACCAAGTATGGAATTAATATATAACTGCAATTATGTTTAATTATTTAATTTGTCATTAATGCAAATACTTTTAATTCACAGTTACATAACATCAGAGATTTTAGAATTATAACTTATTAGCATAAATAATTTAAACATAGTTTTATTCCTACAAAGATAGAGACCAAAATCTGAAAAACTGATATTTTTTCTTAACCTGAAAGTACTCAACATACAACTTCTTCCAGTCTAATTAGAATATAAATGATACAATGTTTTAACTGGCAAGTAAAACTTTATTACATCTAAGAAACATTGTTTATCTGATTTTTAAAAATTACTTAGAAATAGGACCTTAAGTTGGGGATAAAATTAAAATGTGATTAACATTTAAAGAATTCATGTTAGATTTTCTTATACTTTTTTCTGCCAACTTCTTAATCCATTATGGGCTTTAAGTATTAGTAAGATTCAAGATGTAAATGAATGAATTTGAATATTGAAGAGACCATCTAACAGTCTACAGTCTCAAATGCATGCAAAAATTTATAAATGTGATTAAAATTTCTGATGGAAAACTTTCTAAACCCTTTTGGTTTTAAAGATACATCTGGACAAATATTCTCTGATTCTGTTTCATATTTTGTACTTTATTTCCCAACAATGTTTAATTTATTTCTTGAAATAGAACTTAGAATCAGAGGTGGGTGAAGCAGTAAATAAAGAATGAAAATGCTATTTGCATCCTTTCTGCCCTAAAATCAACTAGAATATATTTATTGGATTACCTACATATATCTCAAGAGTTTCCATTCCCTAACTCATTCCATGAAGAATGTTGTAGGCGTATCAATTTCTATAAATTATCTGAATGTAGGGCACCAGTGACTTCCAAGCAAGCTCCAGATTTTGAGACTTGACTTAGCAATGTCTCAACATACATATGCTTTGCTCTGTTTACAGCTGTTCAAGACTCTCAAAAATTTAACAGCAGATCGTGGATTAGGTGGATTCTAAGGTTATAACAGAGATCCTAATAATATTCAATGCTGACCTTGCCTCCTGGTAACCTAGAACTTGCTACTAAAACAGAATATTTGTTAGGTACACTTTAGAGTGCCTTCAGGGGTGCCTGGGTGGCTCAATTGATTAAGTGTCTGACTTTGCCTCAGGTCATGATCACCTGGTCAGTGAGTTCGAGCCCCATGTCAGTCTCTGTGCCAACAGCTCAGAGCCTGGAGCCTGCTTCAGATTCTGTGTTTTCCTCACTCTCTGCCCCTCCCATGCTTGTTCTCTCTCTCAAAAATTAAACATCAAAAAAAAAGTGCCTTCATGTACTGTATTCCATCATGTGTCTCCATAATGTGGCTACAGAACAGAAAACCATCCCTTAAGCCCATCATAATCTGAACTCAAAACACACCTGAAAATGCCATGTTAGAAACACAGGACATATACCTTAAAGCTCAGAAAATAGAATGGAGACTGTTGCAAATCAAAGGATTTCCCAGGACTATTCCATTTATCAATCAAATAATTTAAACCAAAGCACAAATGGTCGTTCTTTTTGTTGGATTTGGTTTTTCTTCTCTGCAATCTAAGTTTATTTTGGGAGTGTTTGCTGTATAATTGGATTTCATCAAATGTTTAGAGGTGCAGTAGGCATGACTTTGAGTAGATAATCAAAGAAAATGCAAAATGCTAATTGATTCATGATGTGGTTTCATCTTAGCTTGGGCAAACCATGCAGTATTTAATACATAGTAGCAGAATAT
>NC_043706.1:59123090-59145125 GCF_006229205.1 Suricata suricatta
TTACTTTGCTTTTCTGTTTGGAGTGTCATTGTAACTACTGTATTGTAAATGACGGAAAATAATTGCATATGTTAAAAAAATATGAAACTTTATAAAGTAAAAAAATAAAATAAAATAAAATTTCAAAAAAAAGAATGTTTTATTTTAGCAAGAATGTTGTAGAAATAAATGGATTTTGATAAACTGCTCTGAGTATTCTCACAAAAAGCCATACATAAAATGAAATGCCAAAATATTATTAAAATTAAAAGTATTTAAAATTCAGAGTCAGTAAAATATAAGTTTTGCTAAAAAATTGTCAATCCAAGTAAGTTTTCAGAATTAGGGGAAGGGAAATCACCCAATGCATGTGTGTGTATATATCTATATATCTATATTATATCTATATCTATATCTTTATATCTATCTATATCTCTATCTCTCTATCTATATCTAATCAACACTTGGGTGGGTAGAACTGTCACAGAATTGGAGTGAGAAAAGCAGTACACTAATTTAAGTAAGATTTTCAAAGAAGCGATTCCACCAGTCACAATTTGAAGCCTTTTAAAAAAGTGCATGTTTTATTTGAGAGAAGGTTGAAAACATTAATTGTTATTAACATCATGAGTGTTTCTGGCCTTTCGTTTTTCCTTACCATGGTCTCCATTCCAGATGGCAGCTGGCAGTCTTTGGAATTCAGTAGGTTCAAGGCATGCGATTTTATGGAATTTAGTCTCTCTGAACCATGGATTCCTAAACTATAAAAAGAAAATAGCAATAACCACTCTGTTTGATTGTTATGGCAATTAACATAATAGGGTTTTACTACTATGACATTCAGGTGTTATTTCTATTAAATAGAAAATTAATGAAATTTTTATAGTAAGTCTTTAAATATATTGATTCACATTTCATACTGTACTCCCCTTTCAAAGAAAGGGGTAGTGTAATACACTCTTCCTATATTAGGAGACTATCTTTCAACATTCTCCAGAATCCCTAGAAATACAAATTGCTTTACAGAGCTGAGGGGTGCCATTTAAAAGATATATTGTAATATAATCATCATCATTGTATTATAATTGTGCTATAGCTTGTCTTTTATAAAATAAAGTGGGACATATTAATTTCAACCTTTGTCATTATGAAATAAATTTCTCTTAATTTGCAGTGTAAAAAGGAGCCAAGAACTAGCTCAGACCTTAATGTTGACAATGGTGTTTGTGTGCTTCTAGCTACAGTTTGATCCTAAAGGTCAAAAACTAATCATCAGTAAATTAAAGGATATGAATAGGTACAACGGAACATAATTTGCTTTGTCTTTAGTCTATTTTTGTCTGCTAGACCTTAAGAAATTCAATCCTAGTTATTGTTTCCAAGCCTATGAGGACTTAAGAATGAACTCAAGAAAATAAATGTGTATCAAAGAGACTGGAGTGCAGGGACAGAGGGATTGTTTAAGTGTGACAGGATCTCCATTCCACCTGTGTGTATGGGTACCAAAAGGCACTATCTAAGACCAAAAGAAATAGATTCTGTCATCTCCAGACGCAGAGAATGATTGCCCAGCAGGGCTTTTCATGCTCTTGAAAAGTCTTGTGCATCCAAACTGCCTCCGCCATAAAACAGCAGCATCCTTGGAGTACTCTGTGAAATCCAAAGAGACATGACCTTTCTTTTCTTAAACATCATTCTCTAGCAGCATCCCTTCATGTCCAAGGGAAAGAGAGCTGTATTTTCAATCCTAGGAGATATGACAACAAATACGAGGAGAAGCTGGCTCTCTTTATCACTTTATAGTGATAATATATAAATTACCCTTTAAGCTTTGTATATTTAATGATAATATATCAAGAAAAATTATATAACAAGCATTCACAACTGCATTTATCCTTTATAAAAATATCAATAGGTATGTAGACTTATGAGAGCCTAAGTATCAGGGAAAAGTAAAATGATATATTTCAAAAATGCTGCTTTGTTACAATAACAAAGGGTATATAACCTCTCAATGCTGATATACTGAGATTCATTGAATAATCCATAGTGAAACAATATTGAGAAAACTATTTCAATTATTATGTATAAATTAAAAAACACTTTTTAATCTTTAGAAATTACTACTTACATTCAAAATAACATGTGGTATTATCATCTTAACCTTATTAGGTTAATTTTTTTTTTTTACTATTATGTAGATACTACTCTATTTACCACTGGGTCAAATTAAATTGGCAGAAGACTAAGGAAATGATAAGCAATGGTGTTGGGTTATGTTTGCACTAAAAAATTATTTATAAAACATTGTATACCTTCAGAGTGCAGGAGCAGAAAGACTGGATATGAGGACTAGATCTTATATTCAGCAGTGTGAATTCAAACTCATAAAACTAAAATTGTGTTGTGAACGTATTTGGTTCCACAAAACCTTCAGATGACAACATGCTTAATTCTTTTTATTTTTTTAAAGGATGATTTTCATATATATTTTTTTAATTTTTAAATAAAATTCAAGTGCAAGTGCACTCCTTAATCCCTGTCACTTATTTCACCCATCCCCCACCCCTGCCCACCTTCCCTCTGGCAACCATCAGTTATTCCCTATAGTTAAGAGTCTGTTGAAGAAACAACCAAACAAAGGGGGGGGGGAGTGAGGGAGGCTTAATCCTTGCAAAATGTAAAATTCCACCATTCTTTCATTGATAAAATATAGGACAGTAGAAACTGGAGAAAGATTCCATCACCATGTAAAAGTCATCACTTGTTACCAAACATAAAACCATCCCCTATCAGAACTTCAGAGGGATGATACATGCTTAGGAGGAATGATTAGGAGTTCTATTGTCTAGAACAATTTTGCTAGCTCCTGCCATATTAATCTCTACAATATTTTAAGAAAACAAGCATAAGATTTACCATATGGATTTTAACTCATTTCTAAAATGTGAAGCTCGGAAGACCAAACACGGATGAGAGGCAACATCATCAATGACTGGAAGCCTCAAAATGAGCCTTACAGCTTAGTAGATTTCCAGGACAGTTCTCTGTAACACTGTGCTAATGCCTGCAGAGAAGGATGGAGTACCAAGTCTATGCTGTCTGGGCTGCTGACTGACAGTGACCCTTCATATAACTGTGTATGTCATGGCATTCAGTCCATTAGACAAAAGGCTCCTTCATAGATCTTTCACAGATAACTTCATGTCTATTTTGGGCTTCTCCTGGTGTGGTTGGGAGGATCTAAGTCACATACTAGATGTTTTCAGAGCTTTTATGTGAAAGTACACTCTAAACTTTTGCTTTTTCTTAGGTATTAGCAAAAGGTTACCCAGCCACACCTTTGACTATTTTTCTAGAACCCACTTTCCCAATAGTGAATCTCTTAATTTCAGCATTTTTACAATCTGAGTATGCTGAAATTTCCCCAAACCATCCAGTAAGTTTTCTTTTCATTTAACAGTACTCCCTCCAATTACCTCTTATCTTGTATTTTAATCTAAGCATCAAAAAGAAATTAAGAGGCCCCTTCAACACTTGGAAATTTCTGTTGATGTTCAGTTTCATCATTGGTAAATTCTACTATCCACAGAGTAGCAGGACCAAATGCTCTAAGATTCTGCCACTAAACACAGATATCCTTTCTCTAGTTTTCATGTTCCCATTTCCTTTTGAGCCTTTGCCATCAACACCTTTAACATCATTTACTATCAGTCTATTAATGACTTAGAGATTCTTTAAGGAAATAAATATTTTTCTACCATATTCTTTACTTCCTCCGGAATCCTTCCTAGCAGAGTTATTAACATTCACGTTTTTACCAACAATTTGTTCAAAGCAATCACAGCTTTTGCTATCATGCTCCCTCAAGTTTTTATAACCTCTTCCTATTGGCCAATTACAAAGCCACTACCACATTTTTAGGCATTTATTACAGTAGCACCTCCATATAAGGCACCAAAATATATACAGTTTTACATTATTGCCATATTAAATAATAAATTTCTGACCTAATGCAAATTCATGATTTTACATTTCTAAAGGTCAGAATTCTAACATAAGACTCACTAGGCTGAAATGAGTTATCATGGCTGTCTTTTCCTTAGCCCCTGGGAAGCAACAGTTTCCTTGTCTTCTCTGGCACTAAAAGGCCTCAAATTTCTTAAGCTGGCTTGTGGCAGCTCAAGTTGTTTTCATGACACTATTTTTGGGGGTCTCTCTTCTAGTTCTCCTTTCTACTCTTAAGGATACATGTGATCATAGTAGGTCCACCCAGATAATCACCTTCCTATGTGAAGGTAAAATTGTTAGTAACTTCAATTCTAACTACAACCTGAATCCCATTTTGCCATGTAACTAATATATTACCAACTTCTCTCTATTGGGATGTAGACATCTGTGTGGAATGCCATTATTCTGTGCCACACATAGTGTCATTAGTTTAAACATTTTCAGATCATCCCTACAGAATTGACCAATGCTCTATCAGGCACACAATTAATTGTTGTCTGGCCTGGGGCTCTGTAGGAAATTGATAGGCAGCTGGGGCATGGGGACTATGGCCAGATCCTTTGAATCCCTTAATAGCATTTCTAGCTTGACTCTTCAATAAGTTCAATCAGAATGTCAGTTTGTTTAGAGGACAGTCAGTCATTCCTTTGGCTGCATGGTAAGTGGAGAACGTTCAACCTGTTCTGGCCAAGTTTCCATAATTGTAGAATGTACTAGAATAAGATATAAATCAGATAAATGACTCATGGATTATAATTTTCTTCTATGTAAATAGCTTCATATCTATAAATATTCTATAAAGCATGAAATATTATAAGAAATACTTATCAATGGTCTAATTGCCTTATACTTGTGACTATAAATAAAATAAGCCCAACTTAATTGAGAGTTCCATTTACTTTACCCATAAGACTTAACATGTAGACATTAGTGACAGACATACTTAGCAAAGCCTTACATGGGAATATATCAGTACATTCTGTAACACTATAATCCACACAATAATCATTCGTTATTGACTTATTTTATTTAAATGTGCCCACTGATACGTTTTTCCCCTTCTAGTACTTCCAAAATATCTGAAAAAACAAAAGAAATGCAGTCACTAGCTAGTTATAGTAAGATATTTAATGACCAAGGAACATATTCCTTTCATATAATATTAGAGACATAGAACATCAAGACACTGAAAATCTGAATGATCTTAGAATGCAAACCCTCTCCACGGTTTTGGAAAACCTGCAGGAATATTTTGAGTGTGGTTCAGGCTTTGGTTTTTCCCCTTTCACTCCACTCCACCAAACTCAAATTTACTTCCTCTTCACAACGCACACAGGATCATCTTGTGCACTGCATGTTTCTCACTCTCTTCCCCAATATGTAATATAAGGCAAATCATGGAGTTGGGCATGCAAGCTTTCTAAGAACTATAGATGATAGTGACTAGTCCTTGTAAGTAGTTGCCTTGAAGCATATTATAGCCCTCACAATCCTTGATGCTACAAACCATGGAAAGTTTTTACCTGTAAACTCACTGACCTTGAATTCACTTAATGGATGAGAAGATGTCCTGTTGATTTTTTCACTTTCCACCATTCGTTTGTTGAACTTGACAGAGAATTATTAAAATCTCATATTTTTATAGACAGTTTTCCAAAATCTCTCCCACAGTTTTTTTGCAACCTGAAATGAAAGTAAACACTTAAATCTTATAAATTGGGAAGCAGACAATTAGAGTGCATGGTAGGAATCAAAATGCTATTTGTATTTTGTTAATATCAATTGTAACTGTCCATTAACAGATTTAACTAGAGTTTATAAGCATAATTATTAAATTAATAATATCAATTTTAGTTTTCTGATAGTTTAATTTCTCAGCATAACGTAAATTAATCTAGTCCATTTTAACCAGTAGATACTACTTTTATTCCTGAATAATAACTTGGTAAAGAAAAGTAAGAAAATATATGTATGTATATATATAGCTGACGTTATAGCTGAGGATATATGGAATCTATTTGTAAGTGATGGTGATATTCATTAGAGCAAAAAAATGAGGTTCATATTGTTACTAAGGAATCCATGAGGATAGATGCAGCTTAGCAGTATACTGATCTCAGAATACATAGATTTTGACCTTATCTGCTATTTTCTATTATGTTTATAGATACTGAAAATCTCTAAATTCAAAATTGACTTAATTTCATTTGGAAAGGAAACAAACTGATGAAATATCAAATATTTTAACAAAAATAAATAAGATCAGAATGTTTTTGGAGAAATTTAAAAACTAAAAATCTTTTAGATTAGCTTTAAAAAAGGCCTGAATATTAGTTTAAAATTTTCAAGCACAGGGGCGCCTGGGTGGCTCAGTCAGTGTCTCACTTCGGCTCAGGTCATGAGCTCGAGGTTTTGGGTTTGAGCCCCGCGTCGGGTTCTGTGCTGACAGCTAGCTCAGAGCCTGGAGCCTGTCTTCAATTCTGTGTGTCCCTGTCTCTCTGACCCTCCCCTCTCTGTCTCTCTCTCTGTCTCTGAAACATAAATTAAAAACATAAAAGTTTTCAAGCATAAAGAGTCAAAATGAAAAGCAGATGGGCCTTTACTTCTTTAGAGAGGAACTGCCTGTTTCTCCTTATGATCAACAGAAACATAAGAAAGGAGAAATGGGATAGAATACTCAAAATTTCACACACATTGCTACACATTGCCATGTATTCATTAGATAACCCAATATATTCATATTAGAACACTCAATATGTTCATACCATCATGTTCGAATGCTTAATTGTTTTACATTCAATTAAAGTTAGGTATTTTACACTTAAATTATTTGGGGTAGATATTAATCTAAATTTTGCTCATCTAAGGTTTATTATATTCTTATAAAATTTGCAGAAATTATAAATCTTGGTTTAATTTCATTACTGCAACTGTGACATACACTCTTGCCTCTATAATAAAAATGGGAACTCAAGAAAAAGTAGCTCAAGGGCATACTCACCACATCTAAATGGTTAGTTTTACTTTATTGTACTTCTAAGAAAAATTATGAAACACTGTGTTTATAATTGTAATCACTAATCCTCCAAATTCTAAATTCTTTAGTATGGTGTAAACACCTAATTGTCATCAAGATTGATGAAAAACTTTTGGTATGGCACCCAAGTTGAGAGAATATGACGTTAAGAAGAAGAAATGGGAGAGTAACCAAGAATACAATTTTAAGGTTTATAAATTATTTGGCCTTCAAATACTGCAAACATGGACTAAATATAGTCCATTAGGGAGTTAAAAACAGAACTAACCAATAAAGACTTGCTTCTTCACTTTCTGTCACACATATTGCAAAAATACATCACAGAATCATCTTTTGGTTCCCAGTGCATAACCAGCATATTATTTCTCAGATCACATTTCTGCCATATCATCCTTGTTCAGACTGACAGTTTACATGATTTTCTCCATCTCATCTTGGTGTGCTAACCCACTGACAAAATACATATGTTCCCAAGACATTCATAAACCACATTTTTGTCAAAAATTGAACTTTTCTTACTGAATTATATTACAATCAAATGCTCCTATGAGGAAATAATTTTATTTCAAGCTAAAATACTTGCTTTGTATTATCACTATTTCATGTCAAGGGACTTTAAAAACTACTAATAGGCGTTTGTCTTTCTCCATTTCAGAATCAAGCATCTTTCACAAGGCTTTGATCTCATTTGGATACATAAGCATCCCAATGTAATATCCTCTATTCTCTTTTGCAGTAATATGGATTTTATTACCTGTATAGGAATGACCCTTGTCTATTGCATTATCATGAATTTTTCTTACTCTATCTTTTAAATATCTCTCAAATCCATTATTTTCTCTTTTCCTCCACTAACATTGCTTTGCTCAGGAACTCATGATCCCATTTTTGGACTGCTACAATAACCTGATAACTGGTTTTTGGCTTCCAGTCTCTCCAAGCTCCCAATTTAAAATAACTACTAAAATAAATTTTTAAAACATGAAAAGCACATTGATATGATGCCATATTCAAGGCATTCTACAAAGCCCATAACATTGTCTTCCATATTGCATTCCATGAATATCAACTGAAATCCAAAACAGGGCTGGAGTGGGGATTGGGACAAAAAGTTCCTTAGACAAATAAACTCAGGAAATTGTGGAAGTAACTGTTTTTTACTATAGGTTTCTCAGAGTATTTTAATGTTATAGTCATTCTTAATATACAAGAATATAGAACAGCATTCAGTATTTCCCAAACCTATTTGGTTATCAAATTTGAGGCAGAGAGGAAAAGAGTGTAAATGTTTATGAACACATTTTGATACATGTTGGCCTATGGAATAATTTCAGACTCATGTGTGGCAACGTAAGAGTGTTTTCAATCCTGCCTGCTTCTAAAACCTACTCATATCAACTCTTCTCTTCCTTGTGATTTCTTAGTAAAATAGTGCCTCCACAGGTGGTCAAACCTACTTGTATATTTACCTAAAAGCTCCCTTTTAGGAATATGCTTGTCTCACTCTCAAAAATCCCTTGAGGGATGCCAGGATAGCTCAGTCAGTTGAACGTCCGGTTTCGGCTTAGGCTCAGGTCAAAATCTCACCGTTCGGTTTGTGGAGTCCAGCCCCAAGTTGGGCTCTGTGCCGGCAGCTAGCTCAGAGCCTGGTGCCTGCTTCCGATTCTGTCTCCCTCTCTCTCTGACCCTCCCCTGCTCACTGTCTATGTCTCTCAAAAATAAATAAAAAACATTAAAAAAAATTTTTTAATCCCTTGAATATCTTTTTTTAATTCAATGCTTTTCCCCACCTATATTTTCTTTAGAATCATTTGAGAAGTTTCTAGATCTCTGCGATGTTCATTTGCTTATGTGTTTTGTCATTAAATCAGGACTAGTATTATTGATGTTTATATGTCTGCACATTAGTACTACTCTAATGCAGGGTAAGTATTCAGGAAGTATATATTACTAATTATATAAAAATAGTTGGTCTAACCTTGGATTTTAAGTTCCTGTAAGTATAGGCATTTTTACAAATGTTTATTATTTGGCCTTAATATAATAAAATGTGAAAAAAAATCCTCATAGAATTGTTATCATCATGAACATAAGAGTACATGAAACAGGAAAGTTAGAAAGAAAATATCATTTTGGGAATTAAGTACAAACTTTATCTTATAATGTTTGGGAAAAGATTGTAAAGAAAACAAACCTAAAAGGACCAAATTAATAATTAAAATATTGAAATATTATAAGTTATTGGAGCTTTGGAAATATAGATTATACAGGAACTCAATGAATTTATTGTGGTTGTAGTCTTTAGCATAAGGAGAAGAAAATCACTATGTGGAAGACCACATATGTAATAAATGATTTATTTTGCCAAAAGCATAATATAAGTTTAAGGGAAAAGCTATTAGCAGAATAGGCCTAGAAAAATAATTGTCAAAGCAATCAATAAGAAAACTGACACTATATTTAAATAAAGTATGTGAAGATCTCCCATCAATACTTGGAGCAATATTCTTAAAAATCTAGTTAAATACAGCAATAGCAGAAACCAATCAGGAACATTCAGATATGAATAAAATCCCAGATATAACAAATTTAAATAAAAGTCATTAATGCGCAAATTATCAGATTTAAAGAAAAATAGCCTCCTAGAGGGATTAAAACACAGTCCAACCGTGGAAAAAGTTTATTGTCTGTCCCCAGCTCATCACTTTCTTCTTCCTCAGTAAACAAAACCCTGATTTTGTTTGAGTGGGATTGTGTCCAGCTACAAAACTTTAGTTTTTCAGTTGTCTTTGCAAGATTAGTTTGTGGTCAATGAGGTATGAGTAGAGGTTTTGGGTGAGGCTTCTGGGAAGCTGAATTCAACTGGCAGGATTTCACAGCCCTTTCACCTTTTATGGTGAGATGATGCTAGAACTGTAGTTACTATCAATGACAATGAGATCCTCAAGGATGGAAGTCACCTGCAAAGAATGCCAGATGGTGCTGATGATAGCCTGTGGCGTTATGGCAACATAAAGTTACCACATCTATCCTAGAATATGTACTTTTGAACTTTTTAACTTGATTTTGCTAAGCTCATTTTCCTTATGTCTGTTGCTGGTAAACAAATCAATCCCACATCAGTAGACAATGCTACTTCTTGCAAAGCTATCTTCTGAGAGGTGCCATTTAGGGCTTACTTGGGCACATGCCTAAATATCTGCTGTAGGTATGTAAAAGGGAGGGGCTAGAGGGATGGGAATGATTAGCCTCTGGCTTTTCTGAAGGTACTGTCAGTCTCCTGGATGATTAATATCAAGATGCCATACTTTTCAAGAAGAACCCAGCCTCTACCTGTGAGTAGCATATGAGGTATATACAAAGTTCTTTCACTACTGTAGTAAACTTTATCCTGTAACACATTAATTGGGAAGCTTCAAAATGTACAATAAGCTTTATCATCACCACATTCATCTAAATCATTTATTTGATTTGAGACATTCTTGTGCACCTGTAATCCAATCAAAGTGACCTAAGGATGCTCTTAGGGAGGCATGACTGTATTGGACTGTAACTAGGGTAACACACATCAAATTGATTATATTTAACTTGTTCAAAGGGCTTGAAATATATATGAAGAGAAGGTAGGCAGACTTTAAAAAAGAGAAGGGACAAAAAGACAATATGTGGTAATATCTCTTGCATTAGGCAGACGAGAATGTTCCTATTTCAAACAAATAAATTTGTATTCTCTGTGAGTTTCATTAGCATGAATCCAGTTCTGACAGTTAGACCATAACCAATTCACTAAAATAGCGCCACCCTATTGGGATGTGTTTGATTGGCCAGCTGCTATTCTTCAAATGATTTCTCTCCCAGTAGCTAGCATGCAGTTTCCCCAAACAGACCATCCCTACAGGAGTGTGGCTTTATCCAATACTTTTATTAAACAGTTATATTTAGACTATAATCTAGTTATTACGAAACTCATAAAAGGAATACAATATAGAGAAAGAAAGGGAGTGTTTTAACATTCTTATTTTTCTATAAAGTCTCTGCTCTGATTGCTCTTTTCCCTTTATCTGGTGAACATTTTTTCTATCACTTACAAATTGCAACCATTTCACTTTCTCCTAAGTCAATCTTTCTTTTTACTCTTCAGTTTTCACTCTAGAGGATAATGTCTTTCAGCATACAAACATCTTAAATATACATGTACGTATACACATATAGACACATATATTCCCTAAGAGCCACAGCTTCATTTCACTCTTCCCTTTTGCAGTAAAATTTCTCCAGAGCTGCTACACTGTCTTCTTTAGTCCTTCTCCCATTCTGTTTAATCTACTCAAACCCAACTTTTACACATTGCTCCATGAAACTGCTAAGTAAATGTCATCAATGTCCTTCCCTTTGCTAAATCCAAAAGTCAGTGCTCTGTTTTCATTTTATTTTTTAATGTTTTTTATACATTTTTGAGAGACAGAGAGAGACAGCATGAGCAGGGGAAGGTCAGAGAGAGAGGGAGACATAGAATCTGAAACAGGCTCCAGGCTCTGAGCTAGCTGTCAGCACAGAGCCCAACATGGGGCTCAAACCCACAAACCATGAGATCATGACCTGAGCCGAAGCCAGATGCTCAACTGACTGAGCCACCCAGGCGCCCCTGTTTTCATTTTACTTGATCTATCAGCAAAATTCCATATCTTAATCATTTTCTTCTCATCAATACTCTTTAGTTTCTTGTTTCCCAGAATTCTGCATATGTCAGTGATGGCACTCATAACTCTTTGCTTGTTCCTTCTTAGGTTCTCGTGCTGACTCCTCTTTTCAGCCCTTCATATTGGTGTGCCAAGGGCTGAGTCTTTATCCTCTTTGTCCTCCATTGATATACATTCCTTTGATATTGTTAGGACTTAAAATACACCTATATGACTGAATGTTTTACCTCTAACTTAGACCTCTCTGTCATATCTCAGATCATCGTCTTTAAATTTCCAGTTAGAAATCTAATGTCTATCAAATATTATCTATAAAGCCTAAAAGAGTAACCTTTCTGCAAAAGTATGTGCCATAGACTTTTTCTCTCTTAGTTGATGTGAAATAAATTCTCCCAGTCCTCACAAAACAAACAAAACAAAAAATGGATCCATCATTAATTCCATCCATTCTCTTGGGCCCCATAAGAAACTTATGAAGAAATTTTACTGTCTCTAATGTCAAAAAAATTAGAAAGTGCCTACGTCTACTGTTCCTATCCCAGTAGAATTCAATGTGATCTCTCACTGGGTTTGTTGCAATAGCATTTCCTTACTGCTATCTCAAATTCCATACTACCTTCCTATGCTTTTCCCAATGCACAATCAGAATGACTTTTTAAAATGTAAATTAATTCATCTCAAAACCTTCTCATGGCTCTGCTTTGCTCTTAGAATAAAAGTCCAACAGAGCTTTGCCTGATTTGTCCCCTTGTTACATCTCTGATCTTGTCTCCAACTACTCCTTTCCTCAGGCTACTTCAACCACTGTGGGCTTCATGATGTACTTTGAAATACCATGCAATATTTGCTTCATAAGGAGACTTATACTTACTTGTCTTCTTTTATCCAAATGTCTGCATCTCTGTCTTCAAGTATTTACTCAAATCTCAGCTTTTCAAGCAAATCCAATCACACTGATCTATGTAAATTGTTAATGATCAACTCCTCAATCCTCTCAAATCTCACACACTCCTTTCTTTTCAACAAAGTACTTATAATTTTTTAACAAAATATAAAATTCTATATGCATTATCTTTTCTGTTGTTTTTCATTGAGTATGCTCTCCAACTGGACTCTAAGATCCGCCAGTATAAAGAGTGTTTGTTATTCTATTCATGGCAGTAAACTAGTGCCTAAAATTGGTCATGTGTAGAGTAGCTGCTTAGTAAATGTTTGCTGAAGATGTTGTCTATGCCTCTGTCTTAGTTATCATTTCTGTGGTTATGGCTTCTAAATATTGTCTGGTTTTTTTCTGTTTCTTTGTTTTTCTTTTTATTTCTTGGTTTTGTTTTTTGTTTTGGGTTTTTTTTTTTTCCTTCTGGATAAGTCTATTCTATCCAAGTAAATGTCAATATCAGCAAGTAGTTTCCATGGCTCATACTTATTTTGATCCTCATTGCAAGCATATATTACCAGACAAAAGAAGACATTTTCCCTTTCTAAATACACCTTACGTTTTCTGGGGGGGAAAAAGAATATGTTGTTGTTGTTGTTGTTGTTGTTGTTGTTATAATCAAGGCACAGGTATATTCCAGCAACTGAGACTAAGAGCCTAAGCATACCTCAGAGGAATGCAGACAGAGATGGCCAGTAATAAGAAATGGCTGGTGCAAGTCTAGGGGAGGAAGACAAAGTCAGTGACTAACACAGACCCAGGAGTGAGAATATCTAATGTATCACACCATTTCTGCTGTTCAATACCTGTAAACACATGCATAACTTAAAGAACTTCTCTGCACATCACTTCCATATTGGTAAAATAGAAATAATAGTACCTACCTCATAAGATGATTGTGAAAATTAAATGTTTATGTGAGTAATTTAGCTTGGCACATAGTAAGCACTCTATATACATGTTAGAAAGTTAATTCTTCAGATGTGGCCCAAGATTTTCATATCATTTCCCTGAGATTTCCATTTCTGCTTCTTCCTGCGAAATCTCTATGGCCTTGAGTGACTCACACAAGTGCTCTGGGCTTGGCTTTCTTAACAGTAAAAGGAAGAGATTGATCTAGGAGACTTCCTAGATCCCCGAAGCACTAAACATTCATGCTTTTTTGAATGATCAGAAGTGAAAAGTTTTTCAAATCAAAATCAGTTCTTAGCCAGTGAACATAATTTTTCTTAGCTATTTCTTTTTACATTGATTTTAATGGTTATATTCAGGAAAAGGGTGATTTTTGTAGTTCTATGTTGATTAGGAGATGAAAAAATAGTTAATATTCATCCTGATTCCTCTGAAATTGCCCATTATGTGTTACATTTCTGGATGGTGAGAGTTCTTGGAAAGAAGGGAACACTCTGTAAATAAGACATAGACAATGGTAGTGACATAAGCAGGGATGATAATCAATATAATTAACAATACGAAGACCATTGGCACTGACCACAAGAATATCTGTCAGGCATTCAGGTGCACTCCTGAGTGTAGGGAAATTTTTAGAGAATCAAGAAAGGTTAAGAGCTTCAGGAAGGAAGATGAAAAATAAATAAGGAGAAAATAATATCAAATAATTTTAAGAATAATTAGAAGTTTAAAACTAATAAGTTCTGGAAAGGGTAAATACCAACTTCTCTGGCTTATTAGTCTTTTAAAAATATTTTGTGATTCACAGGCCATCTTAGTCTGTTTAGGCTGCTATAACAAAATACCACAGACTGAGTAGCTTATTAACAATAAAATTTTTTTCTCATTGTTCTAGTTGCTAGAAATCCAAGATCAGGGTGCCAGCATAGTTGAATGAGGGCTCTCTTTAGGTTATAGATTTCTCATTGTGTCTTCATGTATTGAAAGGGTAAGAAATCCCTCTGGAGTCTTTTAGAAGATACTAATTCTATTACTGATGGTTTCACTCTCCTGCTTGAAGCACTTCCCAAAGGCTCCACCTACTGATACCATCACATTGGGCATTATAATCTCAACACAAGAATTTTGGAAAGACAAATGAATGTTTATTCAGACCATAACACAGCCCATCCCATAATCTGCCACTCTGAGCTACCAAGATGGTGATCTAACTTCTTTAAAGATGACTGTGATCTAAGAATATCTCCTAACAGGAAATGGTGGAGGTACTGCAGTGAAAGGGTTTGTTTCCATCACTCAATATTACAAAACCCATTTTGTAATATTGGATTCACTCTTGCAACTTCATTAAATTCTGCTCATTTATTTTTCTGGTAATATAACTCTAGTGAGGCAGAGGCCTCTTAGATCTGCCTCCTGTCTCTCATTTCTACTCCCTTGCACTATAAAGTACTAGCAGCCTGAGTACTCTGAGCCCCTCAACAGCTGATGCTCCCACACTCTCTCTGCCACTTGGCACCCAGCTGCTGGCAGCTCACACTGGCAAGCATGTTCCCCACTGTTTCTAGGCTCAGAGGAGCAAATGCACATAGCACAGCAAATGCACAGTAGTTAAGAACACAGGTTCTAGTGCCAGGTTGCTGGGATTCAAATCTTTATTCTGACACACACTAGGTATGACTTTGGGCCAGATGCTTAAATCTTCATGCCTCACGTTTCCTGATCTGTTGAATCAGGATAATAATAGTATCTTATGCATACAATTGCTGTGAGGTTTAAATGAGTTTGTATATGTAAAGTATTGAGATTAGTCCATGGCACTTAGCAGGTACCTAGCAAATGCACACTGTGATTTATTATTAAACTTCAGTTAATTTATTAATGCTAAACTATTTTATTGAAGCCTGTGTCTGCTTTTGAAGTCTTCTTATTTATTCTAGAAACAAATTCTTTTTAAAAATCACCAATATTCTATGAGTAAAAATGAGACAAGTATTCAAAAAATACATATGGTATAATTTCTTATTATTCAATGTACTGTTCTTTTAACAAGCATCCTCTACAGTTTCAGTGATTCTTATGATTTTGCATTATTTTGATTGCAACTACACACACACACAACTGAAACCTCACCCCCCAATATATTACTTTTCAAACCTTGTAAAGCTGCTCAAAATTAAAATTGTAAAGCTGCTCAAAATATAATGATAGTGTATTTTAATATACACACTTTAAAAATAAACTTGTTTTCAATGATTGGCATTAATAATATGTAGCTGCAACTGTTGTGTTTAAGAAATACTTAAAAATGAGTTTTAAGAATGCATCAGTTACATAGAAGTATGCCAAGGTAACTAAACTGATTTTTAGTGACACTAAGACAATTTCTGACCTCTGGACCTACAGTGGAATATAAGAAAAGGGGGTTGGGCAGCAACTAACTCTGACATTCTCTGGGACATTCATCACTTCAGTAAGGGAAGGAAGACAAGGTGGTCACTCCAGGAGTCCATTATTTTTTCTAGTCATTACACTTATAATTTCAATGGCTTCCAATACAAAGACAGTTTTTTCAGTTTAAAGATATGGGCAATATTTCTTAAAGTCTTGTGTTGTATAAGGCATTCTTAGGAGTTGGGATAAAAAAGAAATGCAGTGGGACATTTTCATGGTCAGAACATTGATACAGCTTAAATAACGTTTAGGATCAGCCTGTGAATATGTTTAGCCCCAAATGTATTATGAATCAAAGCTTTCTTTATATTAGTCAGCAAAACCAAGAGGACAGAGAGATGTTCTAATCTAATATATTAGGTATGATTCTCTTAGTAAGTTAAAGTAGATACAATTAAATCAGTGAATCAATATTAATTAACCGTGCCCTTCTCACACACATTTCTTTAGCAGAGGTTTCATAAAAGAGAGACAAATGAGGCATTAGCTCTGCTTTGATACTACTGCCTTTGGGAAAAATAAATAGTGAAAGTTGATCTTACTCTGATTGGTTGGTGCTAGGAGTATATTTTTTAATGACTGATCCCTGGTCAGAAACTAAGACCGCTGTAATTAGACCATCCCTGTAATAGAAACTCACATCCATCTATAAGCCTCCAGCTCTCCCTGGCTTTAGAAAAATAGGAACCTCCATAGATAAAACATCTTCCAGAAAAAGCCTTTAACACCTCTTCTACTAGAGGGCACAATCCTCCCGTGACTAAGAAATGCAGAACAAACTCCTCCCTGTTCAGAACCAGTGACAAAAAAGGAAGGAGATGCATATATCATTTCATGTTTTGTTCATGAGCCCAATGAATGGCTTCTACCTTTTAAATATATGTTGTTTCAATTTTAATATATGGCTTCTACCAACTAAATATATGTTGTTAAACGTGCTTACTTTAGCTGAATCAATATGACTAGTTCAGGAAAATTTGAAACTCAATATTATAAACTAAGATAGTCCAACAGTCATTCTATGAAAGCATTACCTTGTCCCAGTTCACAGACTTTCTCCAGGTATGGATAAGTGACATAATATAGACAAAAATATATTTATATTTATGTTTATGTTTATAATTTTCAATAATTATATTATGCTTATTAAAATAACTTCAAAAATTTCTATTGACAGTTTCTTAGCAAAGGTCTCATTACATCTCATCAGGCTATTTAAATACTATTGCAATTGGCTTGTTTTCTTTGCTATCTCTCTAGTCTTTACATGTGTTTCAGAGTGACTTCTGTTATAGTTCTTCTGTTTTATCTCTAGAGCTGACACAGTGACTGGAACAGTGGAGATACTGAGAAAACCGATACTGAAGTACTAAATGAACTCCAAATCAGAGCTCTAAAATTGCTAATTCCCTGCTTAAAATTTTTATTGGATTCTCATGACTTACAGCATAGGGTTTATGCTTCTAAACTTAATATTTGTATCCTCCATAACCAATGCCCAATTTTTGTTCCAGAAATATCCAATGCAATACTTGAAAAAACATATATTCCAGGTAGATTAGTCTCTTGATCCAGTTAAAATGGATCATTCTCACAACACAGCTTGCCCTTAGATGCCTTTGTATAATCTATTACTGCCTTTTCTATCCTTTCAAGTTGTATCTGTACTTCATATACCAGTTCAATTTTCATCTAGCTTGTGAGTGATTATCCAAGTGGAAAAAGTTTCTAAGTTTATAAGTTCTTTGGCTATATGTGTTATCAGCAAATATTTAGTCTTTGATTCATCAAATAGTTTTTGCAAACTTTTGTGTATGAGGCAGCAAGCTAAGTGAGAAGGATGTAACAGTCAGTGAAACATAGCATTTTCCCATGAGACAGATAGGCTAGTAGGAAATCCAGACATGTAAGCAGATCATTATGATGGAGATCCTTTAGTAGTTATAAGTATAGAATTCTAGTTAACCTATAAGGGAGGCATTCAACCCAGGGTCTTGGGGCATCAGGTCTTGGGGAAAGAATATCTGGAAGAAGTAAAATCTATTGTGCCTGAGAATCAGTGAATCATTGTTTGAAATATGAAAAGAGTTTCAAATTAAAAGTCTTCTTGTTGTCTACAAACTAGTGCTCATGCTGTTAGGCACTTATAGCTGTGTAGGAGTTAGTCAAATGAATACAGGCCCAAGGAAGGAGAGGAAGAATATTTGCAGCATATGAAAAGGCATGAACAAGGGAGAGCACGGCACACTGGGTAACTGCCATAATTTCTCACCCCCCTAACCCCCATGTTTTCCCTCAATCAATGAGCCACTAAATAGGTCTCTGGTGTCTTTGTGTAAAAATGCTGGAGCAACTTTTTTTTTAATCTTTATCACCAGATGGCAAGTCCTTTATTTGAGAAAAATTGTCTTATATTCTCCAGAATGTCATACACACAGTCAGGGTCACTGATCAAATAATTGTGTTAAATGTAGTTAAATAGGATAGTGATAGTCAAAGGAGAAAGAATCAGGGTGAAGAAAAATTGGGTGTTTGTTCTTTATATGCTGTCAACTGCTATTAATTATTAATTAAGATTGAAGTTAGCTTCTGTCTTTTCCAGAAATTACTTTAACTTACTCTGCACTCTAACGCTTCCAATTTACTCACAGTAACCACAATTACATTTCCTTCCACCTGTCAGAGCTCTCCACTTAAGATGTCAAAAGTTGGTATAAAGTTTTGTGCCTCGGGCATCAAAATTCTTTCATCTTTCATGACTATGCTTTATCTCTCCTTTTTTCCTTAGGACCCTATTTTGTTTATCTGCCTAGATATCTTTCATAGAGAAAGAAAGTAATTCTATCTATATTCACTTTTCCCACAATTTACAACATAAACTAAAACTAGAAAACTATGTAGTAATCATATAGCATATATTGCCACTGTCTTATCCCTTTTCCCTCACAATGACACTGATACCACTTCCATAATGCCACTAATAAGTTTCTTTTTTGTTATTAGTCCTACTACATTTGAAAGAATACTACACATAATTTGCTTTTCCCCTGAACCATTTGAGAGTAAGTTGAGAAATTAATATCCTCTCCCTTACAAATATCTTAGTGTGTGACTCGTGAAAAGGACATTATCTAACATAACCACAATACATCCATCAAAGTCAGAAAGTTAATACTGATTTGTAAATACCATCTGTTAAGAGCTGGATTGTATCCACCAAAAATTCCTATGTTGAAGCCCAATCCCCTGGTACTTTAGAATGTGACTGAATTTGGACACAGGGCCTTTAACGAGGTGATTAAGTTAAACTGCAGCCAGTAGAGTGGGTCCCCGTCTAATCTGACTGATGCCCTTATTAGAAGAGATGATTTGGACACACAAAGAGAGGCCAGGGACATAGGTACACTGAGGTACATCCATGTGAAGAGGCAGTGAGGGGGCAATGGTCTACAAACTGAGGAGAAAGGCCTATGAAGAAACCAAACTGATGACACATATATCTTGGATTTCTAGCCTCCAGAACTATGAGAAAAGAAATCTATGTTGTTTATCTCACCTAGTCTGTGGAATTTTGTTATGGTAGCCCTAGTAACATTATCTAATTCACAAACCCCATTCAAGATTTTACAACTGTCTAATAATAAACGTATAGTGAAATATCCAAACAAGAATTATCAGTTGAGTTTAGTTGTCATGACTCTTTATTCGTATTAATCCGGAATAGTTCCTCATTCTTACATTGACTTTCATGGTCTCAATGCATGAGCATACACTTCTGTGGAGCTGTTTTATATAAAAACATTTAATTTGTCTTTTATTTCTCATGATTATATCCAGTCAAGGCATACTATGCTTTATTTTATTGAATCCTATTTTGGGTTTTGTCCCAAAGCTGGTGATGTTAATTTTATCACTTAATTGGGATTATGTATGCTGTTATTTTCCATTTAAAAGTAGACTTTTTACCTTTTAAAATTAATTAAGGTTTTGTAGAATGAGTTTGGAAGTTTTCCTTCTATTTCTATATTTTGGAATAGTTTGAGAAGAATGGGTATGAGCTCTGCTTTAAATGTCTGGTAGAATTCCCCTGGGAAGCCGTCTGGCCCTGGGCTTTTATTCCTTGGGAGATTTTTGATAACGGATTCGATTTCTTCACTGGTTATTGGTCTGTTCATGCTTTCTATCTCTTTCCGTTTGAATTTTGATAGTGCATGTGCATTTAGGAATTGGTCCATTTCTTCTGTGTTGTCCAGTTTGCTGGCATATCATTTTTCATAGTAATCTCTGATGATTGCTTATATTTCTAAGGTATTGGTTGCAATAGATCTATTTTCATTCATGATTTTGTCTACCTGGGTGCTCTCTCTTTTCTAAGGAGCCTGGCTAGAGGTTTATCAATTTTGTTTATTTTTTCAAAGAACCAACTCTTGGTTTCACTGATCTGCTCGACTGTTATTTTTTTATTCTATATTGTTTATTTCTGCCCTGATCTTTATTATTTCTTTTCTTCTGCAGGGTTTGGGGTGCTCTTGCTGCTCCCCTTCTAGTTCCATTAAGTGCTCTGTTAGATTTTGAATTTGCGCTTTTTTTAGTTTGTTGAAATAGGCCTGGATTGCAAGATACTTTCCTTTTAGAACTGCCTTTGCTGCATCCCAGAGAGTTTGGATTGTTGTACTTTCATTTTCATTTGTTTCCATATATGTTTTAATTTCTTCTCTAATTGCCTGATTAGCACAATCATTTTTTAGTAGGGTGGTTTTTAAATTCCACATCTTTAGAGGTTTTCCAGCCATTTTCCTGTGGTTAATTTCAAGTTTCATAGCATTGTGATCTGAAAGTGTGCACGGTATGATCTCTATTTGTTTATACCTATGGAGGGCTGCTTTATGCCCCCGTATGTGATCTATCTTGGAGAATGTGCCATGTGCACTCGAAAAGAAGGTGAATTTCCTGTCAATAGATGCAGAAAAAGCATTTGACAAAATACAGCACCCTTTCTTAATAAAAACCCTTGAAAAAGTCAGAATAAAAGGAACTTACCTAAACATTATAAAAGCAGTTTATGAAAAGCCCACAGCTAATATCATCCTCAATGGGGAAAAACTGAGAGCTTTCCCCCTGAGATCAGGAACACGACAGGGGTGTCCACTCTCACCACTGCTGTTTAACATAGTGTTGGAAGTCCTAGCATCAGCATTCAGACAACAAAAGGAGATAAAAGGCATCAGAATTGGCAATGAAGAAGTCAAACCTTCTTTTTTCACAGATGACATGATACTCTACATGGAAAACCCAATTGACTCCACCAGAAGCCTTCTAGAACTGATCAATGAATTCAGTAATGTTGCAAGGTACAAAACCAATGTACAGAAATCGATTGCATTCCTATACACCAAAAATGAAGCAGCAGAAAGAGAAATCAAGAAACTGATCCCATTCACAACTGCACAAAAAAACCATAAAATACCTAGGATGTAAAAGACCTAAATGATGAAAACTATAGAAAACTTATGAAATAAATTGAAGAAGACACCAAGAAATGGAAAAACATTCCATGCTCATGGATTGGATGAATAAACATTGTAAAAATATCATTACTACCCAAAAGAATCTACACATTCAATGCAATCCCCATCAAAATTGCACCAGCATTCTTCTCAAAGCTAGAAAAAGCTATCTTCAAGTTAGTATGGAACCACAAAAGACCCCGAATAGCCAAAGTAATATTGAAGAAGAAAACCAAAACGGGAGGCATCACAATCCCAGACTTTAGCCTCTACTACAAAGCTGTCATTATCAAGACAGTATGGTATTGACACAAAGACAGATATATAGACCAATGGAATAGAATAGAGAACCCATAACTGGGCTCACAAATGTACGGCCAATTAATTTTTTTATAAAGCAGGAAAGAGTATCCGATGGAAAAAAGACTGCCTCTTTAGCAGGTGGTGCTTGGAGAACTGGACAGCAACATGCAGAAGAATGAAACTAGACCACTTTCTTAC
>NC_043706.1:59145225-59172306 GCF_006229205.1 Suricata suricatta
AACTCCCTTATGACCCAGCAATAGCACTGCTAGGGATTTACCCAAGGGATATAGAGGTGCTGATGCATAGGGGCACATGTACCCCAATGTTCATAGCAACACTGTCAACAATAGCCAAAACATGGAAAGAGCCTAAATGTCCATCACCTGATGAGTGGATCAAGAAGATGTGGTATATATATATATACACAATGGAGTACTACATGGCAATGAGAAAGAATGAAATCTGGCCATTTGTAGGAAAGTGGATGGACCTTGAGGGTGTCATGCTAAGCGAAATAAGTCAGGCAGAGAAGGATAGATACCATATGTTTGCACTCATAGGTCTAACAGGAGAACAGGAGAAACTTAATGGAGGATCATAAGGAGGGGAAGGGGGAAAGAGAGTTGGGGAGAGAGAGGGATGCAAAACCTGAGAGACTATTGAATACTGAAAATGAACCCAGGGTTTAGGGGAAAGGGAGAGGGGGAAAAGAAATTGTGGTAATGGAGGAGCCCACTTGTGGGGAAGAGCACTGGGTGTTATATGGAAACCAATTTGACAATAAATTATTTTAAAAAAGAAAAATAAAAAAATTAAATGTAACTCCTCAAAAAATTAGTTAAATTAATTAAGGTTGTTGTTAATTGTTTTTTAGTTCTTGTATGGGGAGACAGTATAAGATTATTTAAATATACTGGTTCTCACCAAAACTTCATCCAGTCTTTTTAGCATCCATAGATAATTCTAGCCTGTGTCACTTACTAGGATATTTACCAAATCGTGAGTTTTTAACTATTTCTTCATACATTACATAGCTTTCTACTATAAGGAAAAATTTGTATTTTTTCCATTTATTCATTTATTTATAGATTTTATATATTTAAGTTTTTATTGAATTCCAGTTAGTTAACATAGGGTGTACTGCCAGTTTCAGCTACAATAGTGATTCAACACCCCCACTCTCTTTACAAGTGTACACTTTAATCTCCCTCAACTGTTTCCCCCATTCCACCATCCACCTCCCTTCTGGTAACCATCAGTTTGTTCTCTACACTTAAGAGTCTGTTTCCTGGTTTGCCTCTCTCTCTTTTTCATTTACTCATTTGTTTTGTTCCTTTTTTTTAATTAAAAATTTTAAATTGTTTGTTCATTTTTGAGAGATAGAGAGACAGAGAGTAAGTAGGAGAGGGGCAGAGAGAAAGGGAGACACAGACTGATGCAGGCTCCAGGCTCCGAGCTGTTAGCACAAAACCTAACACGGGTCTCAAACCCATGAACCGTGAGATCATGATCTAAACTAAAGTCTTGATGCTTAGTTGTCTGAGCCATCCAGGTGCCTCTCATTTGTTTTGCTTCTTAAATCTACATATGAGTGAAATCATATGGTATTTCTCTCTCTCTTAGTTTGCTTAGCATTACACTCTCTAGCTCCATTGCAAATGGCAGGATTCATTCTTTTTTGTGGCTAATATTCCATTGTGTATATGTGTCACATCTTCTTTAACCACTGATAAGTTGATGGACATTTAGGGTGTTTTTATAATTTGGCTGATATAGATAATACTGCTATAAATATCAGGGTGAGTGTATCCCTTTGGTTGGTATTTTTGTATTCTTTGAATAAATATCTAGTAGTGCAAGTGCTGGATTGCACGGTAGTTCTATTTTTAACTTAAAAAAATTTTTAATGTTTTATAAATTTATTACTGAGAGACATAGAGAGACAGCACTAGCAGGGGAGGGTCAGAGAGAGAGAGAGAGAGAGAGATACAGAATCTGAAGACAGGCTCCAGGCCCTGAGTTAGCTTGTCAGCACAGAGCGTGACACGGGGCTCAAACCCAGAGACCGTGAGATCATGACCTGAGCTGAAGTCAGACACTTAACCAACTGAGCCACCCAGATGCCCCTATTTTTAACTTTTTGAGGAGCCTCCATACTGTTTGCTGGAGTGGCTGTATCAGTCCACAGCCTCAACAACAGGGTAAGAGGGTTCCTCTTTCTCCACATCCTTGCCATCATTACCTTGATGCCAAAGCCAGATAAAGGCAACAAGGAAAAAAGAGAACTACAGTACAACATCCCTGATGAAAACAGATGTAAAAGTTTTCAATAAAAATTTAAAAAATGAATCCAAGAATACATTTAAAAACACCATTTACCACAAAGAAGTGGGCTTCATTCTTGGGTGGCAAGTGTGGCTAAGTAATTGCAAATTAATCAATGTGATACATCACATTTAGGAAAGAAAGGATAACATATGATCATTTCAATAGATGTATAAAAAGCATTTGACAAGGTACAACATCCATTCATTATAAAAACTTTCAACAAAGTATATTTAGAGGACATATACCTCAATACAATAAAGGCCATAAATGAAAAACCCACAGCTAATATCATCCTCAATGGGCAAAAACTGAGATCTTTTCCTCTACAGTCAGGTACTAGACATGAATATCCACTCCCACAACTATTATTTAATATAGTACTGGAAGTCCTAGCCACAGCAATCAGACAATGAAAATAAAGAAAAGACATCCAAATCAGCATGAAAGAGCTCCAACTCTCACTATTTGCAGATAACATGATATTATATATAGAAAACCCAAAAGACTCCATCAAAAAATTGCTAGAATGATAAATGAATTCAGTAACATTGCAGGATACAAGATCAATGTACAGAAATCCATTGCATTTCTATACACCAATAAGGAAGTAGCAGAAAGAGAAATTACAGAATCAATCCCATTTACAATTACACCAAAACAATAAGTTACCTAGGAATAAACTTCACCAAAGAGGTGAAAAACCTGTTGTGTGAAAACTATAAAACTTTGATGAAAGAAATTGAAGACCATACAAAGAAATGGAAAGACATTCCATGATTGTGGCTTGGAAGAACAAATATGTTAAAATGTCCATACTATCCAAATATATATATATATATATATATGTATATATATATATATATATTTAATGTAATATATATATTTAATGTAATCCCTGCCAAATGCCACCAGCCTTTTTTACAAAACTAGAACAAACAGTCTTAAAGTTTGTATGGAAACACAAAAGACCCTGAATAGCCAAAGCAATCTTGGAAAAGCAAAGCAAACCTAGAGTCATCACAATTCTGAACTGCAAATTATATTGCAAATCTGTAGTAATCAAAAGCATATGGTACTGGCACAAAATAGATGCATAGATCAATGGAACAGAATAGAAAACCCAGAAATGACCCAAAACTCTATAGTCAATTAGTCTTTGACAGAACAGGAAAGCATATCCAATGGGAAAAAGTCTCTTGAGCAAATGGTATTGGGAAAACTGTACGTTGCAACATGCCAAAGAATAAAACTGGATCATTTTCTTACACCATACTCAAAAATAAATTCAAAATAGAATAAAGACCTAAATGTGACCTGAAACCATAAAAATCCCAGAGAACATAGGCAGTAACCTTGTTAACATTGGCCATAGCAATTTCTTTCTAGATATGTCTCCTGAGACAAGGGGGAAAAAGGAAAAATAAACAATTGGGACTATATAAAAATATACATTTGTGGGAAAATAGGTTCTACTTACATAAATGAGTTAGAAAAATCTTAGGGTGGAAACCACCACCACGGGGAGAAAGCGCCTGAGGTTAGCTAGCGAGATATTGTAATGGAAACACAGTAACTTGTTACATATCACCTGCAGAAAATTACTTTCCATCTGATGCCAATATACTATTGTACTTTGATCACAAACTCCCCTTGCCTCCTAGATCCTTTGCTTCTTAGACACACAAGTTAATGCTTACTATCTAATTGTTTTCTTCGCGTTCACCACGTGTGCAAGATCTTGTTTTCTTCATGTTTATCAGGTGTGTAAGATCTTAAGCACTCAGTAAATAAAGGATGAAACGCCTGTTCAGGGCTCGTGTCTCCTGGAAATTAGCCTCTCTTGTATTCCATTCTGTATCTGCTCTTGTTGGAAAAGAGAACCCCAGATTCATAGTCTATGACATGTATTTATTTTGATGCTTAAATCATCCCTGTTTTCAACAATGGAGGTCTCCTCAAGTTCAATTCCATGTTCTTTTGACATGTCTCCAACGTTCTTTGAGGATTTTTTTATATATAATTTTTTTTACATTTATTTATTTTTGAGAGACAGGGAGAGAGTGTGTGAACAGGGGCAGAGAGAGAAAGAGATACAGGATCTGAAGCAGGCTCCAGGCTCTGAGCTAGTGGTCAGCACAGAGCCCGATGGGAGGCTCAAGCCCACCTGAGTCGAAGTCAGACGCTCAACCGACTGAGCCACCCAGGCGCCCCACGAACTTTTTTAGGACAATGTTTCAGGCTCATCTTATTTATTTACTGACCCACTCCTGGAATCAGCCACTTCTTCAAGAGGGTATGGTTCCTTTTAGTGATGAAGGTATTTAGAAGCCAAGAAATAGGCACTAAATGAGATCATTGGTATTGGGGTTGCACTGTTCCCAGACTCTTCCAGTGGACACACACACGCGTGCACACACACACACACACACACACACACACACTCACAGAGATGTAAATCCACAGTGATAATCCAACTCCAATCAAACATCTTCGCAGGATTTGTGTAGTTTTTCTTTTCCTTTCTATATTTACACCTCCATTCTCTGTCAGTGAGAAATTTGGACCCTTAGTATCTTATCTGTGTAAAGTGGAAGGCTCAGTCCTTATGTATGTCACTAATCTAGTGCTAACACAAGACCAGCACAGACACCCTCCCCACCTTTCTGGGATGTTGGTGCTTCATGCTTGGCCACATCCATCATCCCTTATACAATTACCCGCTGCCCCTGCTCAGGGTAGCAACCCCACCTCACCAGTGCATGATTAAATTGGAAGGACGCAAACTACTTTTAAGCTAAACAGTTTATCTAACTAAAGAAATAAAAACTAGATATCCCAGATCTTACCAAAATGTGAGTAAAAATGATTTCCAAAGTACAATAGCCCGTTCTGCAGCAGGTGTTCAATTAGACAATCTTATGTATTTCAGGTAATCCAATGATATGACAAACAGGTGTGCTGCTGGGTAAACACTAGTTCTTTCATTTTGTTTTCCGAGATTTGAAAGCAGTTGCGCCCACCTAATTGAACGAAGAAGGCTCGTGGAACATTTAAAAACCACTGATGCACTAACCCTACTACATAACAATTAAAAAGCAAACCCTGGTGCTGGGCCCAGTCATGAGCATATTCTGGGGGACCATGGAAAGGGAGAAGTTGGGGGGGGAGAGTTAGGGAGAGGGAGGGAGCCAAATCATGAGACTCTTAAATACTGAAAACAAACTGAGGGCTGAAGATGGAGGGGAGGGGAAGGGGTGTGATGGTCATGGAGGAGGGCATTTGTGGGGAAGAGCACGGGGTGTTATATGGAAACCAACTTGGTAATAAACTATTTAAATAAAAAAATAAAACTCGATGTAGTTTGCTCTTCTGTTCACCACTGATTCACAGTGTCTCTTCTCTTTCCTAAAGGCTTACTTGTCATCATAAGAACATACGACTTAATCTTACTGCGAGAGGCAAATACTTAGATGGAATATATGGTCTTCTCCTCCCACCTTACATTCACACCCATATACTCTTTTCTCCTTGAGTGTGGCGGGACATGCTTCTAACCAATAAGATATGGCAGAGGGAAAAGGATTTTGCAGATGTAACCCAGGTTCCAAGCCTGGAAATGATTTGGAACCAATCAAAAAGGTCATCGCAGGTGGGTCTGACTTAATTAATTGAAAACCTTTAAAAGAAGACTGGGGAAGCAGTGGTGGAGGGACGTGGCATTCCTAGTGAGAAGGATTCTCTTTCTCCTCTGCTTTAAAAAATATAAGCTGCCAGATTGTAAGAAGGCCAATGGAGAGGTTAAAATAGCAAGGAACAGAACAGCCTCAAGAAGGTGAGGGTGGCTCCTGGCTGACAGCGAAGAAAACTGACTTCAGCTTCACAACCACAGAAAAGTAAACTTTTTCAACAACCAGAGGAATCTTGGAAGACAATCATTCCCCAGTTGATCCTCTAGATGAGATTATACCTGACCAGCACCTAGAATGTAGCCTCCTGAAATCCTGAACAGCAAACCCAGGTAAGTTGTGTCCAGACTCCAGACACAGAAATGTGGAACAGTAAATGTGTGTTTTAAGCTGTTATTACTGCAATGATTTGTTATGCAACAATGCAAAACAAATAGAGTTAATAACTTCTTTTTGGCTGTCTGGCAGCATTTCCATTTGTTACAAGTTACGGATCTTATTTGGACTTGAAGATGGAAAAACTAGAGCATTGAACACAGAGTAGGTGACTAGTAAATATCTTTGATTAATTGTAATGTCTGGCCAAAAATCATTCATGGTATGATAAATATGTATATTCTATTTCAGTTTCCCAAAGAATATTTATGCTTTCAGGGAGTGCTTTTGATGTTACTTGCCCTCTTCCTCTATGCTTACATTAAAGTCAGCCATTTGGCATTCTTTCCCCAAAGGTCCTATTCCCTACATTGTGACACTGGTACATAAATGCTATACAAATAAATCAGGGGCAGAATATAACACTATTTTAAGCCTGACTAAATTAAGCCTGACTTTTCTCCACCTGTCCATACTTACGCAAACCCTCATACATACCCTTCAATCAGAAAATCCATGAAAGGAAGGTTCTTTTAACAAACTTGATTAATTCTCTTACAGTGTTTATTTAAAAAACCTCTTTTACAAATATATTCCTAGACTAGAAATAACTTTCTTCTTGAAGGAAACCTGACCTGGGGTGGGAGATTTAGGGGTTAGGAATGGGGTACAGTAGATCTGTGCTGGAAATTACAGCAAGAAGCTTTCTGGAAGTACTACAATGGCCTTTGGTAAATAGTGACCATGGCTATGTCCAAGAGATTGATTTGGTCTGGGGTTTTGTCATTTATCTGTCCTATAGAACTCCTACTTGAACCAAAATTGTTGCCTCATGTCTCATGTGCTCTGGGCCTAGTTTTTAATTTAAAATGGCCTACTTGCCTTCACACTCTTCTCTACTATTCTATTAAAGGAATAAATTTAAGTTCTGCCTTAAAGAAGACTAGTGCTTTCTTCAGCCTTAGTCTTGTGATACAGCAAAATATCTTCTTGGGAAAGGAAGGAGAGAAAAAGAGTAAGACAGAATGCTATGAGGTTTTTAGAGTAAAATCCTAAGAGGAATATTCTTAACTCTTTCTCAATAAATACTCAAGTAGATGTAAATTACCTGTGATTAAAAATGGCTTTGGATCAAATAATTTAGAGATACTGACTTAAAGAAAATTAAACCACAAAATTCTTAATGTTAGGGCTTCTTAGAACTTCTGTTGTAAACCTCCAAGAAATAGGATCATACGGTCTGCATGGTACCCATATCTTTCTCAATTATTGAGCATCTTTTAACCCAGGAAGACAATGGGATAAAGTTAAGCTCCATGCCAGTGAAGTGTGTCTTCTAGACCGGCAAATTCAGCATCAACATCTCCTGGGCACTTGTTAAAAATGCAGATTCTTGGACCCCACACCAGACCTACTAAATCAGAACTTGCACGGGTGGAGGCCATTAGTCTTTGTTTTAACATGCCCACGTGACAGTTGATTCTCATGCACTCTGATGACTGAGATCCATTATTTTCTTCCACATACACTCATCCCACACATCCAAGCCCATCCCTTTTCAGAACAGATATTTTCCGTAGGGATAATTTTAAAGAGTAAGAGGATTAACACTGAGAACTATGTAACTACTGACATTGGGAACACAGTTTCTCCCTGTGGAGTTTTTAAATGCTTAGTGAGAGTAATTGAATAGACCTGAACAGTGTTTAACAGCTTTGAAAGACTTCACTAAAGACATTGGCTCTAAAATCAAAGGTGTTTAATTGATAGAAAAAATATAGATATTTTCTTCCCTCCAGTCTGTCTAATAATTTATGGCCTAAGAGATTTCTTTTCAAATGAACATCCAAGAAATAAGTGTGTTAAACATTAATATCTGTTCTGAAGTAATTTACTAAGGGTTGCCATACACAGATGAGGTGAAAGTTTCTTAAACACATTTAAGCCACCTAAAGTTGCATGTATTAGAAATGAATGTTAGACATTTAACTTCTAAAATCCCAATGAATATGGTAGCCTATCACAGCTAAAATAAAATAAAATAGTTATGTGATACCAAAAGATGATAAAATCAGAAGGGGAGGATTAGTTTCTATTTTACTGTGTGGAAAAAAACAATAACAAAGTTTGGGCTAGTAGACTGTCATTTATTTAGACTATTTGCTGTCACCTAAATTTGTAGGGCAACAAAAGAGATCCCACTGGACCAGTCAGTAAAGAGACGTAAGCTAGAGATAAGTAAAGCAAGACTGGTTCTCCATTGAACTAGATTACGTAGTTGTTGACTTGGGGCACTTGAGTTTCATTTCCATTAATCTTAATTCATTCAAGTGTATGAAAAGACCTTATACAAAACATATTTGTATTATTTCTAGTAGTCTTGCCAAAAACTGTTCACCTTATGATTTAATTCGATTACAGCACATAAAACAATAGGTTTGTGGGATTAAGTAGCATGTAAGTAAAGAAAACCTTACCTTTAAAATTTTTGACAATGTCAAAACTGGCAATTTTTTCAAAAAAAATCATTGTTCCCATCTTAATATGGAAAGCATGCATAGTGTGAGTAAATTCTTACTAATTACTTACTTAAGAGCTATTTTATATTTTTCAAAAAACATAACTGGTTTCCATTTTTCAATTTCTGGGTAGCTGTGTAGAGAAATAATGTTAGGTATTTTTTACCAATTGTGTGATCCTCTCCATAACAGGACTCCTACACACTGACTCATACACAGGTGACAGATGTGATAAGGCATTTTTAAGTTCTTGCAAGAGTCCTCCATAACTATTTTTAGTGAAAGGACTAATGCTCCATGAACTTTCCAAAACACCCATGTACAGCCCAATGGAAACATTAGAATCTGAGGGTATTAATTAACTCCAATAAGACTGGGGGAAAATTCATTTTAGTTCATGTGCATGATTTAAAGTATTTTCTTTGTTGATTTTTGGATGGCAAGATGGAAAGAGAATTAAACTAAATTATAATTCACCTCTAATAACACAATCCCTATTTTATGTCTAATAATTCTAAATCATTAATAAATACTTTCATCCAGTAGATAACACAGCATTTAAATGCTAATAGAAGTTTAAAAAATACTGTCTCTCTCTCTGTATCAAAAATATATAAAACATTTAAAAAAAAAAAAAACAAGCTTAGGGGCGCCTGGGTGGCTCAGTCGGTTAAGCCTCAGACTTCAGCTCAGGTCAGATCTCACATTCGTGGGTTTGAGCCCCGCATCAGGCTCTGTGCTGAGCGCTCAGAGCCTGGGGCCTGCTTCCGGTTCTGTGTCTCCTTCTCTCTCTGCCCCTCCCCCTCTCATGCTCTGTCTCTCTCTGTATCAAAAATAAATAAAACATTTTTTTAAAAATTTAAAAAATATAAGTGAGCTTAAATCCTATATTAATCTTTTCCCTTCACTCTTTAACACTTTCAGTCTGTTTTCTTCCACAAACAAGTGAAGATACAGCTATGTACTTGAATGAGGTCTTCCTAAAGATTTAAACCAACTGTCTGTAAAGTGCTCAAACTAGGTTCTGCCACATAGCTGAAACTCAAATTATTATTTTTGTAATACCAATTATTTAGCTGCTAGGTTAAGCAGTGCCATCATGTGTTTGTTATTGTATGTGTGTGTGTACATACGCATATATTTACTTTTTTCAGTTTTTTTACTTATTTTTGAGAGACAGAGACAGCACGAGCAGGCGAGCGTGAGCAGAGAGAGAGAGGGAGACACATTCCTGATATCCAGGCTAACGCATAGATACCTACTAGATGTCTTGGTTTTTGTTATCCCACATGTGTCTCAAATTGAACATAACCAGACTCCTTCCCTCAATTAGAGAGAAATAGGTGCTATTTTTTTTTAAGTATTAAATACTTGAATAAATGAAAGTACTACCCAAGAAACCAGATTCAAACTTAAAAATCAGCCTTTACCCCTTCATCCACTAAAGCCATCATATTTGACTCCTGAACAGACTGTGCCCTTGGTTCCCTTTGTGCCATCCCACCCCCAAGCATTACTGCCAAGTTTCCCTTTTTTCTTTCCTTTGGGGCTCTTTCCACATTATGCCTCCTGACTTGGTCAGATCCTAACTATTCCCAAAGCTTAGATATTTCATAAGGACTATAGTTTGCTCACTGGCTTTTGCTTAAGATGTGTCAGGTTTGAAACTTACGTAGTATAATTTGTACTGATGCTCTCCTCACGTCTGAAAGCACCTCTGCTTCTCAAGGAAGGTCTTAATTCTCATTTCAGAACCCTTTGTCTAGGGAATTGAATTGGGAGGAAGTGGTGGGTCATACAAATGTAAACGTTTTAAAAACTAGTGGGCTGAAAGAAGAATTTGCAGATGTCATCTTTACAATTTTTGTGGGGCAAAGAAAGCTTGAGCACAGAGAAGCAGAAGCGGACCATTCTTGGGGTGCATGGGTGGCTCAGTTGATTAAGCCTCCGACTTCAGCCTAGGTCATGAATCTCATGGTTGGTGGGTTCAGGCCCTGCATTGGGCTCTCCGCCAACAGCCCAAAATCTAAAGCCTGATTCAGATTCTGTGTCTCCTTCTTTCTCTGCCCCTCCCACCCCCACTCATGAGTTTCTCTCTCTCTCTCTCTCTCTCTCTCTCTCTCTCTCTCTCTCTCTCTCTCTCTCACACTCACACACACACACACACACAAATGTTAAAAATTATTTTTTTTAAAAGTGGACTATTCTTGGGAGATTGAGATTCCTTGGGGGCGGTGGTGTCTGTGATGTTGCCTATTGCCAGATGGGGACAAATCTCCCATCAGTGAGCAATGCCTCCTATTGGAGCTTGCTGTGGAAACTAGTAGGGACAGTACACTGTACTTTACAGACTGAGGAACAGCTTGAAAGGTAATTGTGGGCAAGTCTGTGGGGAGTGGAGTGTGACCAGTGTCTGCGGTAGGCCTTGGTGCTGTTTGCCAAATACGTTTCTCTTCCTGTGTGCATGCTCCGATTCCTTATGACTTACTTTAGCTAATGGTAAATATGAAAGAACGCAGCATTTCACTTTTTGGTAGAAGCTTAAAAAGTCAATGAGGGATGTATGATGCTTCTTTCCCTCTGCCACTGTGCCTGGAAGGATTTCGTTATCCTGGGTCCCAGAGTGTTCACACTGCATAGCACAGCTCCCCAGCTCATGTAAAATGAACATACAGGATGAACAAGGAAAAATTTAGCTTCTGGGGTTTGTTGCTATGACACCATAATCTGAGCAATAAAATATCGAGTCTACTGAGAGTACTGTCCTCCAACAGAGTTTGAAGACCATCCTTTGTCCTCCTACAGTATAGCAAGAGTCCAAGCAAATAATGGCATCACTTTGGATTAAGGACCTGGATCCTACCTTCGATTTTTGGTACCCTATGAGATCTATAGAAGAAAGGGAGCCCCAATGGTTCCAGAAATTGAAACTCTCACATGGGGAGAGGCCTTAATGCAATTTTAGTATGAAATATACCTTAGGTTTGTGCGTGAAGATTGACACCTGTTACATAAGGCTTGTGTCTTAATCTCTGTAGCTTAGTGTACCAGACCTGCTCCATTAACTGCAACATTAATCCTGACTTCTAAAACCAAAACCTGAGGTAATGCTCCATGTTCTTCCGACCAAGAAAGCTGTTAAGCATTGAATTTGCAAGTAAATATGATCATTAATTTATTGAATACTTAAAATGTGCCATGCAATATGTTAAGCAGTTTACATGGATTATCACATTTATTTCTTTCATGAATTCTATGAAGGAATTATTACCCTCACTTACCATTTTAGGAACTTGGAAGTTAGAGAGGTTAAAAACTAGCCCCAAGTCACACAGCTGGTGGGTGGCAGAGCCAGAACGATAGTGCAAATCCGCTTGTTGCCACTGTCATTGCTCTGCAGAGCCCTCATTAATCACCTCTCACCTGGATTATTGGAACAATTGTCTAGCTTCTGTCTCTGCTTCTTGTCTGGCTTTCTTCTTTAGCCCTCTCCCGTAACTCTAGGTAGAGTTACAAATAAGTAACACAAGTCTGACCTTGGAAGCTTTTTTTAAAATTAAGATTATAGTGGCTTGCAATGCTTAGCTAAATTCCTCATTATGCCATAAAAGACCTCAAGAACAAGGCCCCATCCCACTTCTCAGTGTAATCGTCAGCCACTTCTATTTTTTTACCCTACAGTCTTCAAATACCAGATCACGTTTGCTCTATTGATGTTACTGATAGTCACCTGACTATGTGTAGTGCCCTCTAGGAGAATACTCATGTAGTCTTTTACCTAAATCCAACTTTCACTTAGTAAGACAGTGAGGTATAACTTGCTCCATGGAGACTTTTGCAATATTCCAAATAGAATCAGACATTGCTGTTTTCTCATTGTACTTTATTCAGTCCATTATCATTCTATAGATAATATAATTTTAGTACATGAACCCTGGAATCGAGAGTCAGGGGTTTGAATATCAACTAGTCTACTCTAGTTATATATGCTTGACTAGTTATTTAGCCTCTCAAAATCTGTTTCTTAGTAAAGAAATAAGCATAGACCATCCTTGGAAAGATTTTTATCATACTATTAAAATTAAATGACTTTAACACGGTATCTTGCTGTTGTCAGAGTTCAATACAATATTTGTTTTTATTTTACTCATGGAATGATTATCTAAATAGCAGTTTGTAAATGCTTTCATGTCAAAATTTACTTTTTTTCCTTCTATAGGCCCACTGCCTGATATTGTAAGTCCTGAGTAAATGTTAATTCAATGGATGATTAAAACAATTAGGAGAATAGAATTTAAGATGTCTAAACTCGAAGGGGTTAACATGCAGTTAGGGATCCTGAAGCTAACAGAAAATGGGATCAAAAATATGGTTCTGCATTTTAGACAATTCTACCCCATTCCATTCCTGAGACTATATGAAAGAATGAAGCCGGGGTGGGGGGTGGATGCTAAGACCATGAAAGGCCTTCGTTGTCCCAAAACATTCAGTGAAGTAAGAGAGCGGCTCTGAGATCGAGGAGGAAAAATTAGAAGCTTATGGGCTGAAGAGATTTGGAACATCTCTGAGAGTGATGAGCCAAGGAGTCAATGAGGGAGAAATATCAGGCGTGCTGAGAAGTGGTCAGGGCCAGGTTGCAGCTGGTTGGTATAAACATTGAGAAGGCCAGGTCTACCTGGCTATCCTTCTTCATTTAACACAGATAAGAGTATAGAGTAGGTAGCCCTCATGGTGGATCCCATGAAGGAGACCATCAAGGGCAACAAAGATTAAATGGGGAGAATATAAAATTTTATTATCTTTTGCAGTGAACCAACTGGAGTCAGCACATATTAAACTTTTCATAGGTATTCTTTACAAAATTTTAGTGATATGTGGAGGAATAACCTGTTTATTTATGTTTCATACATGCATACAGAAAGAACTAACAATATTACTTTCAAAGAATAATATTCCTCCTGGAGAGAAAGTATTTTGTGATTGAGTTACCAGATTCCTAGATTTTACTTTCCAAAGTATACTCAGAACAAGACTAATAGAAATAAGTAAACAATTCCCATGCTTAATCGTGCTTACAGAAGATTAAATTTATAAGGTAGTGAGTGATTCATGGTAAAAAGAATTATCACTTGATTTTTCTTTAGAATCAAAATAACCACTATAGAGATAATGAATTCAAATCAACTTGGAGAATTAACCTATATAGCCATAATATACTTTGATTGATATGATTAAAACTGATAGGCTCTACAATAAATTAATACAGACATAATTTTTTCCTGACTCCACTTTTCCTTGTATATGCCTTTAGTAGCATAATGGAAGAGGGACATGATAAAGGAGAGGGTTATAAAGAGGAATTAGGAGGGAGGCAGTGTAAGCCACACATGGAACTTGGGGTATTTATACTTACAGAAGGAAGGGGAAAATTGTTTCCTTTAGACTATTGGTTCTGACTCTTTCAAACTCATTAGTGTCTCTAGTAATTACCTTTAGTGGTTCCATGGGGTAGTATGACAAACAATTCATAGGAAGAAGAAACAGGGTACATGAAAGGCAGGCTTGGTGGAATTAAACACTTAAAACCATTGAACTCTTCCTCTATTTAAACTTTCACAGAGAGGAAAAAAAGTAAATCCAATTCCCATGTGACTCTAGAAACTTTGGGCACATTAAAGAAACATTACAGAGCTCATTGGTTTCAATAGGTTTGTAAATGTATATTAAAATATACAGCATGGGGGGTTTTTTGGTGTCCATAAAATGCATCTCTTTTCATATACCTGTAAATCTTTCAAAAGGGAGATCTGACCTTTTTTTCATAATAAGGAAATTTGCCCAGGTTAGAGCTGTTGCTTCCCCCCCACACACACACACGCACACACACTCACACACAACTCTACCACTTCAGTGGACCAAGGCACAAGTCCAACCACTTTCCGAAGTACCATTATGCCTGCTTACCCCAGAGATGATATGCCCCGAAACACAGCTGGAGGCTTCAGCATTTTTTCTAACCAAAAAGCCTTCCAGAAAAATCCTAAGCAAAGAATCAAATGGCCCCATCTAAGACATGCATTTATATCAAATAGGGGAGAACTGAATCAGGTTTTTTCATATTAGTTTTGGAACTATCTGAATCTTCTATCTCCACATCTTGTTACATCTCTCCATTATTCACTATTCTTTCCATTGTGCCTCTCGCCTGTCCTTTTGGCATATTTTCACTGATACATGTGAGAAACTACACTCCCTTCAATGCAGAATACACCTGATTCTTGATGGTTGTGTTCTGGTACTTATAGAGGTAGATGTTAACAGCACTTACCTCTTCCCAGGGAAAGTATTAGGCTGGGCTCTGGCATTAAAAACTTTTAAAGTTTCTTAAAGAAAGGAGAGCTTTAACTGAGAGCATAAAATGAGCAAGACTCCTAGATTTTGAGGTGTCAGATATTTTAGACTATTTGAGCTTAGATAAGAGATATGAGAATAATACAACAACTCTGACAGAACGGAACAAGGAGTTGTCAAAAGGGGAGAAAGAGGGCACTTTAAATAGTTCTTTCCCTTCATGGCAATGTTTAATTACTATATCTGTCGAATTAAGATATATAGGGGACATTACCATTTTTATTTGCTGAATATTACATATTGACATAAAAGGATATCTGAGAATTTTCATATCCCTTATTTTCAAACAATATTCCATATATGTTCTTGAATTATAATTTAACTAAAATTTGGCTTTTATTTTATTCAAAACAAATCCGATAACAATTTGAGAAAAGTAAATAGCTATTAAACAACTATTAAGTGTTCTAAGACGTAACAAAAAATATCTTGCATGTATTGAGATGAACCAGATAATGATAAATTGATTTTGAATTATTTTGTCCCCAAGTATAAATAATAAATTATATTGCACACATGATTCTGAAATGTAGATAAGTAAAGAAGTCAAGTGGAAATGGAAGAAAATTTGTATGGCACACATGTGCTCAGTTTATTTGGAACATTTTCCGTCCAGCTATTCTTTCATATTTCTAATTTCTCCAGCCCTCCAGTCCCATTTTCCATTTTCTCACCCTGTCAATTGAAAATATCATTGTTGCCACTAAAGATAAGTGCTTTAAACTGTTTCTCAGTGATTTGCAAGGATAAAAAAAAAATGTAAGTAGCATCACATTGCCAATAATCCTACTAATTACAAGCATAACTCAGAGATTGTAGGTTTAGTTCCAGAGCACCACAATAAAGAAAATATTGAAATAAAGCAAGTCAAATTAATTTTTGCTCCCCATTGAATATAAAAATTATGTTTATATTATATTGTAGTCTATTAAGCATGCAATAGCATTATTTCTTTTTAATATAGCATTTTGTCTGATAAACAAGTACATATCTTAATTAAAAACACTTTACTGGTAAATAATACTATCATGTAAGCGTTTGTAAGTCCAATCAAAATCTTCTGCAGTTGGAGATTTTTGTCTAGATGTTGATAGTCACTGACTGATCAGGGTGGTGGTTGCTGAAGGCTGGGGTAACTAGGAAAGTTTCTTAAGATAACAAAGTTTGTCACACAGATTGACTCTTCCTTTCACAAACAATTTCTCTATGGCATATGATGTTTAACAGTACCTTATCCGTGATAGAACTTACTTTAATATTGGAGTCAGTCTTCTCAGACCCTGCAGCTGGTTATCAAAGCCTCTTCACCAGGAGTAGATTCCATCTCAAGCAACCATCTTCTTTGCTCATCCATAAGAAGTAACTCCTCATCTAATTAAGTTTTAGTGTGAGACTGAAGCAATTCAGTCATATCTACAGGCTTCACTTCTAGTGTTCTTGCTATTTCCATATCTAGGGTTAATTTCCTTCATGGAAGTCTTAAACCCCTCAAACTTATTCATAATGGTTGGAATAAACTTTTCCAAACTTCTGTTAGTGTTGATACTTTGATTTCTAATGAATCACAAATATTCTCAATGACATCTGGAATGGTGAGTACTTTCCAGAAGTCTTTCAATGTAGTTAGTCCAGACCTATCAGAAAAATCACAATGTATGGCAACTCTAACCTTATAAAATGTATACCTTAAATAAGACTTAAAAGTTGAAATTATTCATTGATCTATGGGCTTCAGAATGGATGCAGTATTAGCAGGCATGATATCTCCTTGTATATCACCATCAAAGCTCTTGGGGAAGAACCGTATTATCAATGGATAGTCATACTTTGAAAATAATTTTTTTCTGAGCAGGAGTTCTCAATAGTAGTCTTAAAATATTCAGTAAATGTTCATGTTGTAAAGAGATCTGCTGCCATCCAGCCTTTGTTGTCCCATGTATAGAGTACAGGCAGAGTAGATTTAGCATAATTCTTAGGAGCCTTGGGATTTTGAGAATGTCAAATGAGCATTGGCTTCAATGTAAAGTCACCAACTGCATTATCCCTAACAAGAGAGTCAGTTTGTCCTTTAATTTCAAGCCAGGCACTGACTTTTCTTCTCTAGCTGTGAATATCCTTAATGGTATCTTCCTCCAATAGAAGACTGTTTCATTTACATTGAAAATCTGTTGTTTAGGGCAGCCTCCTTATTAATTGTCTTAACTAGACAATGAATAACTTATTGCAGCTTCTACATTAACAATTGCTGTTTCACCTTATACTCTGATGTTATGTATATGAATTCTTTCCTTAAACCTCATAAGCCAACATCTACGAGGCTTGAGCTTCTGCAGCTTCACCACCTCCCTTGGCCTTCATAGAGTTTAACGAGAGCTTTATAAACATTAAAAATTATTTTTAATAAAAAATTTAATGTTTTTCTTTTTTTTTTTTTTGAGACAGAGAGTAAGAGAGAGACAGCACAAGTGGGGGAGGTGTTGAGAGAGAGCAGGTCATGGAAACAGGCTCTGTGTTGACAGCTCAGAGCCTGATGCAAGGCTCGAACTCATGAACCACAAGATTATTACCTAAGCCAAAGTCAGATGCTTCACTGAGCCACCCAGTCTCCCCTAAAAAATTATTTTAAAAAACGGGGGCACCTGGGTGGGTCAGTTGGTTAAGTGCTTAAATCTTAAATTCATTTCAGCTCATGATCTCACTGTTGTGGGATTGAGCCCTGCATCAGGCTCCATGTTCAGTCCAGATGAGCTTCAGATTCTCTCTCTCTCCTCACTCTCTGTCCCTCCCCTGCTCACACTCTCTATTTAAAAATAAATGTATAAACTTTCTTTAAATTTTGAAATAGTGAGCTTTGGTCTGGATTAGGCTTTGACATAAAGGAATGTTGTGGTTGGTTTGATCTTTTATGCGGCCTTGTATAACTTTCTCCTATCAGCAATAGGGTTTTGCGCTTTTTTTAATCATTTGAGTGTGATCACTGGAGGAGTATTTTTAATTTCCTTCAAGAACTTTTCCTTTGTATTAACAACCTAGCTAACTGCTGAGTACAAGATTAGCTTTTGGCCTATCTTGGTTTTTGATATACTTTCTTCACTAAACTTAATCTCTTCTTGATTTAAAGTGAAAGAGGTAGGACTCTTCCATTCACTTGAACACTGCAAGGTCATTGTAATGTTATTAATTGGCCTAATTTCAGTTTTGTTGTCTCCAGTAACAAAAAGGCCTGAGGAAAAGGAGATATGGGAAGGGTTCATTAGTGGAGTAGTAAGAGCACCTAAAACATTTGTTAAGTTTTGCTGTCTAATATGGGTGTAGTTTTTGGCATCCCCAAACAATTATAAAAGTAACAAAAATCACTGATCACAGATAACTATAGCAATATAATAGAGAAGTTTGAAATAGTGAGAATTACCAAAATATTACACAGAGATATGAGGTAAGCAAATGCTGTTGGAAAAATGGTAGATAGATTTACCTGACACAGGGGTTGCCATAAACTTCAATTTGTAAAAACAAAACAAAAAACAATGAAATATTTGATTATACATTTTCTTTTTCATCTATTGATGGACACTTAGGTTACTTCATATCTTGGCTATTATAAATAATGGTGCAGTAAACATAAGGATGCAAATATCTTTCAAATAAGTGTCTTTATTTTCATTGGGTAAAACCCAATAGTGGAATTATTGGACCATATGGAAATTCTATTTTTATTTTTATAAGAAACTTCCATACTGTTGTCCACAATGGCTGTACCAATTTACATTTCCACCAGCAGTGCACAAGGGCTCCTTTTTCTCTATCTCCTTGCAAACACTTATCTTTGTCTTTTTGATAGTGATCATTCTGACAGGTATAAGGAGATACAGATCATGATGGTTTTGATTTGCATTTCCCTGATTAGTGATATTGAGCATCTTTTCATGTGTCTTCTGGTCATCTCTATGTTTTCCTTAGGGGAAAAAAAATATCTATTCAGGTCCTCTGCCCATGTTTTAATCAGGCTTTTTTTTTTTTTTTTTTTTTTTGGTGTTGGGTTGTATACATTTTTGTTCTGTATATATTTTTATATTAACTCTTTTTTGAATATAGTTATTTGAAAATACCTTCTCCCTTTAAATAGGTTGTCTTTTTGTTTTATTGATGGTTTCCTTCACTGTGCAAAAGCTTTGTAATTTGATGTAGTCTCCCTAGTTTATTTTTGTTTTTTCACCCCTTGCCTAAGGAAATATATCGAGGAAAATGTTGCTATGGCTGATGTCCAATTACTGCCTGTGATCTCTTGAAGGATTTTTATGGTTTTTAGGTTTCAAATTTAAGTCTTTAATCCATTATTTTTGTGTATGGTGTTAGAAGGTGGTTCAGTTTCTTTTTTTCCTCTCCTTTACCTGTCCAGTTTTCTCAGCACCATTATTTGAAGAGACTGCCACATCCCCATTTATATTCTTACCTCCTTTGTCCTAAATTAATAAACCATATAAACATGGGTTTATCTCTGGATTTTCTGTTCTATTCCGTTGATTTTTTGTGTCTATTTTTGTGGCAGCACCATACTGTTTTGATTATTATAACTTTATATTTTGAAACCTGGAATTGTGATATATCCAACTTTGTTCTTGCTCCAGATTACTTTGGCCATTCAGGATCCTTGGTAGTTCTATACAAATTTTGATACTGAGTTTTTTTTTTTTTCTACGTCTGTGAAAAATGTTGGTTTTTGATAGGGATTGCATCAAATTTTTAGATTACTTTTGGTAGTATGGACATTTTAAATGCTTATTTTTGAGAGAGAGAGAGCACACATGCACACAAGTAGAAGAGGGGCAGAGAGAGTGCTGACAACAAAAGGCCTGCTGCAGGGCTTGAGCCTGTGAACTGCGAGTTCACGGAACTGGGAGATCACGACCTGAGCTAACGTCAGACACTCAACCAATGGGCCATCCAGGTGCCCCAGGACGGACATTTTAACAATATTTGTTCTTCTCATCCATAAGCATGGAACATCTTTCCATTTATTAATGTCTTCTTCAATTTCTTTCCTCAGTGTTTTGTAGGTTTCAGAATTCAGGTCTTTCACCAATTTGGTGACACTTATTCCTAGATATTTTCTCTTTTGGATACATTTATAAATGAAATTGTTAATTTCTCTTTCTGCCACTTTGTTATTAGTGTTAAAACTACCTATTTCTGGGTATTAAGTTTGTATCCTGAAACTTTATGAATACATTTGTGACTTCTAGTAGTTTTTGGTAGAGTCTTGAGGGTTTTCTATAAGTAGTATCATGCTGCCTGCAAATAGTGACCTTAAATTCTTTCTTACCAATATTTATGCTTCTTATTTCTTTTTCCTGTTTGGTTGCTATGACTAGAACTTCCAATAATATGTTGAATAAAGGTGGTAAGAAGGGACGTTTTTGTCTTGTTGCAGATTTTAATGGAAGTTTATACCATTGAGTATGCTGTTAACCGTGGGTTGCTCATACAACCTTTATTATGCTGAAGCATGTCAAGGACAAATATAATCAAGATTGGCTCTTAGGTAATACATTATTATAAAGTTAGTCGATGAAAACAACCTACATTTATTATCTCATATATACTGTGGATCAGGACCCAGGGCATAATTTAATCGGTGCCTCAGCTAAACCCTCTTTGGTCAGAGCTCTTATCATGAAACTGTTGAATTTTGTCAAATGCTCTTTCTGCATCTATTGAGAAGATCATGTGATTTTTTTTCTGATATGGCAGATCACATTGATTTGTGAATATTGAACCATCCTTACATCCCTAGAATAAATCTCACTTGATCTTAGTAAATGATCCTTTTAATATATTGTTGAATGCAGATTGCTGATGTTGAGAATTTTTACATTTATGGTTATAAGGAATATTGGCTAGAAGTTTTCTTTTTCTACAGTGTCTTTGTCTGGTTTTGGTATCAGGATAATGCGGGCCCTGTAGAATATATTTGGAAGGTTTCCTTATTGTTTTTGGAATAGTTTTCAGAGGGATAGGTATTGACCCTTTAACTGTTCGGTAGAATTCACCTTTGAATCCATCTGGTCTTGGACTTTTAGTTTTTACTAATTTTTTGATTGCCTGTATGTCTATTTAAAATGAAGATAGTGCTAGACGTGAAAATCAGAATAACGGTGTTCAGCTTTATTCCTTTTCTTCCAGTAGTGCTTAATTATTTCTTAATTCTTCCATAAATATTGCATGTGTAGCTATTGAATCAGTCAATTTTATAGATTTTGGAGAAAAATATTAATATTCTATAGACCTGGTATTGCAAAACATTAAATCTGAAAGGACATACAAGTATGTTAATCACATACAACTTTTTAGGTGCCTTATGAAGACAATGATAAAGTATCAAAGGAGTACGGAGAATAAAATAACTCCGAAAAACTACCTGGCAGCCTTCAGCCAAAAGATCCCATTTTATTTGTTCTTTGACTGATAATAGCAAAGAAGTAGAAAAAAATTATCCTGAAGATAGGGCTAGTACTATAAGAACTCCATCCAGAAAATAGGACATATTTGGAATCTATTCTTACAATGGAAATTAAAAGATATTAATCAATTATATGGGAGAAATGTGAAGGAGAAATAAGTCGATTCGAGGTATTCTTGGGAATGCCACATTGGAAATCTTGATTTGTAATGAGGAATGCCTTTTAAAAAAATTCATGTCCTAGCGTCGGGCTCTGTGCAGACAGCAAGCTCGGAGCCTGGAGCCTGCTTCGGATTCTGTGTCTCCCTCTCTCTGCCCCTCCCCCTCTCATGCTCTATCTCTCTCTGTACCCAAAATAAATAAAACCAAAAAAAAAAAAAAAATTCATGTCCTATTCTTTTTACTTTTAAAAATAGCCAGTCTTTGATTCAGTCTACCCTAGCTATCCATAAGCATGAAGTAAACTTGATTTGTTGCGCAAAGAGTGCAGCATGAATTACGGTTTAGATTATGTATGCTGGGCTACCTTAATAGGAGAACTCCCTAATTTATTTTCATCTGTATCCAATCTGATAATGTGACTAGTTTGTTCAGGTAATTTGATGTGTTTTTGTAGAAATCAAATAATAAACAAAATGTCTTTATCATCTGGTTAGTGCATGGCACAAGGGAGACATTTGTGGGGACCCACCCAGTTAAGAAAGTGTGTTTGTCTAGAGTAAAGTAAGTTCTGGGAAAGTGTAGAAGATGATGTTAAGGGATTCATCAGATTGTAAAGGGTGTTGCAGGACATGGTGAACAACATGAAATGTATTCTGAGTGGGATATAATACTTTTGTAGGGGTTTGCACTGAGTGGTGCATAGATATGTCACATCATCTGATTGTGTCTTTTAAAAGATCATTCTGTCTGTTGGGCAGAGATTGCATCATAAGTGTGAAAGAATATAAGAATTAGGAGGGATTTAGTTATCTTGGCTTGGATGCATGTGGTTATGGTAAAGGTCATAAGCAGTGGTTACATTTCTTTTTTAAGTTTACTTATTTAATTAGAGAGTACGCATGTGTGGGAGGGGCAGAGAGCGAGAATCCCAAGTCAGCTCCACACTGTCAGTAGGGGTATCCCTATGCGGAGTTCAAACTCACGAGCCCATGAGATCATGACCTAGGCCAAAATCAAGGGTCAGACACCTAACCAACTGAGCCACCCAGGTGCCCCATCTGCAGTTACATTTTAAAGGTAAACCAAGTTAGAATTACAAATGAATTGGTTGTGGCATGTCAGGATAAATACAATCAAGATTGGCTCTTCTGTCATACATTACCATAAACTTAGTGGCTGAGAACAACACAAATTTATTATCTCACATATACTGTGGATCAAGAACAAGGGCATAGTGTAATTGGGGCCTGTGCTTAGCGTTTCCTAAGGCTGCAATTAAGTGTACAACTGTGTCCTCAGAGGCTTGACTAGGAAAGAATATGCTTCCAGCCTCACTCAAGTTGTAGGTAGAATTTTCTTATGGTTGTAGGATCAAGGGCACTAATTAATTCTTGCCTGTTGGTTTGAGTTGTCCCTTGACAACTTGGCTCCTAGGGGGAACTCTCAACTTCTTGACAAGGGAGACTCCAGAATATGGCTACTTACTTTTTCAAAACTAACAAGGAGAGTTTCTAAAGTCCACTGGCAAGATTAAATCCATAAAGGAATGACATCTTGTTACCTTTGCCATATTCTACTGGTTAGAACCAAGTTACATGCCCTACCCACGCCCCAGGGAATAAAGATGCAATGGAATGGCATAAATACTAGAAGTCAGGAATCATCAGGGTTCATGCCTTAACCTGTTCACTACCAAGGGAAAGTGGCTAGGCTTGTAATATTGGTAATATTATACAACTAAATTAACCCTGGAATTGTGTATTTCAGAACTTTTTCTTAAGTGAGGCTATAAAACTCCTTGCTATCAAAAACTACTTTCAGTAAGGAGTTGTACTACTTCCATGCAAAATATCCTGTCTGGCATAGGGATAAGAAAAATTAAGAACTACTCAGTTGAGGGCTTCTATTTTCTCTTTGAAATAGAGGGGATTGCAAGTAGGAAAGCAAGCTGGTTAGAATCACACACAAGTCATTTCAGATCATATTTAGGGGAAGATGAGATTAGAAAGTCCTAATATTGAATCTCCACAATCTGTAAACTGGATTTTTACTTACTCTGCTCAACAGCTTAAATCTCAGGGTGGAGGAAATAGATAGTTCATTGGCCAAATGAGAATTTATAAAGAAAGGAGGTTTGGGATATGAGACTATTGGCAAGAGAATGGGTGAATTTATGAGTAACATGTTCTAACTAGATGGAATAAGAGGCAAGGAAGATTTTCCTGGTAAGATGGAAAAAAAAAAAAAAGTAGTCAAAGATAGGCTCTCTAAATGTAGCCAGAAAACAGATGTAAAAGGGATAAAGGAGTGAGCAACTTGAATAAATAGCCAGAGAGTGGTATATAGGACTCCAGAAGTAAAAAAAAAAAAAAAAAAAGAAAAACCTGTCACAAAAACCCATTCCAGAGTGTGAAAGATGTGGGAGTAACTGTGGAGTAAAGACTCTAAGAAATTGAAGGGAAAGAAAAAGGGAAGTCACAATGCTCTAAGACTTGTCCATGTGGACTCAGAATAATAGCAAGGCTTTAAGGCCTAGGATAAAACTGTTAACCTGGGTCTGAGACTTCAGGGAAGTTGGTTATGGGAGTACAGTACTGACAAATGGTGGGTAGATGGCAGAGACGAAAGAAAAGGTGAAAAAGCCAAGTATCATGAGCATCAAAATAGAGCATACATATTTCCATTGGTTTTAAATCATAATGGTTTAGAAACAGCAGCAAGAGCAGCAAGTACTCTTAAAGTACCCTCCACATCCTTCATTGCATGGTCTTTGAGAAACTAAAAAAGCTCCTCTTGTGAAACTGGAGGTGAAGCCATCTTCTTGGGAAGAACCAAATGTTGGGAAAATCCAATAGAAGAAAGAACATTCTGTAGCATGGTAGGGGGTTTGAGTATATGAGATTGGTGTTCCTGCATGGAGTGCAAAGGTCTGGGTAGAGTTGGTAAATGGGTCTATTTGGGAGAATGCTGAGACATATGGGGATGACATTAACGGAAGGAACACATTAGCTACCACTACTGAATTTATCAGATTTGTTGCTTTTAGCAAAACAAGACTTCCAGCAGATGTCCAGACATTTGAAGTCCCACACTACTACTATATCTTGCTTCTGTGACAGTTTCATGATCTGTATTAGGGAAGCATCTGCTGGGCTGATTGAGCTGTCATCTACTTCCACAGCAACATCAATTATGGTTTTCTTTACTTTTATCCTTTCCCAAATGTTCTCTACTGTGATCCACCCTCAGATCCATGGATTCTCATTCAATGACACCCCTCCTTGGCATTCAGGGACACTCCTCCACCACTTCTGTTCTGTCTCTTTTTCTTAACAAAACAATGCACTTCTGGGCTCCTTCCTCAAAAAAGTTTCCATGATATATATGAAGTGAAATTAGCTGATTTATGCTAAGGTATTTCTCTCATATATTATCTGTTCTCAGCTTTTTTGTTTCCATATCTAAGGCCCTTAGTATGTTTATCGAATAGATTCAATTAGTATATCTAACATGCCAGAATTTGGTTCTTCTATTTTTGTTACCTTTATTGCTTTCTATTCTCTAATATTCCATTTTCTAAATCCTTTATTGAGTAGTAATCATTTGAATTTCTACAATGACTTTTGTATAGATAGGTTTAAGTCCTGACAAGTTTATTTTTCCTACTTCTCAGGAGATGCCCTCTTTTTTTTTTGTTTTTTTGTTTTTTTGTTTACTTCCAATAGCACTTGCTATTATTAAAGTTGTTTTTATTCAAATCCCCTTTGGCATATGCTAAGAAGAGTTTGTATACATATGAGCTAAAAATGTCTTTGATGGGGGCACCTGGGTGGTTCAGTCAGTTAGGCATCCAACTTCGGCTCAGGTCATGATCTCATGGTTCATGGGTTCGAGCCCCACATCAGGCTCTGTGCTGACAGCTCAGAGCCTGGAGCCTGTCTTCAGATTCTGTGTCTCCCTCTCTCTCTGACCTTCCCCTGCTCACACTGTCTCTCTCTCCCTCTCAAAAATAAATAAAACATTAAAAAAATGTCTTTGATGAGAACTCTTGTAGTAACCAAGTATATTGGATCCTGGGTACTCAACAAATCTTCCTGATCTGGAGACAGCACCAGAACACCTGAACTTTCCCTGCATGTGACTAAGTCAAAGGATTCAGTCTGGATTCAAGGTGGGCCAATCAGATTCACACCCTGTATGAGAACTGCTATCTAAACAGACAAATAAAGACTAGAATCTCAGAAGAGTTGAGGCAACTTTTTGACAATGCTTTGGTTATTGCATATAGGAATTTCTTATCCCTGGAGCTGTTCTGGCACCTGCTCTTCCCAAGGCTTTGCTTTTCTGCTATTTCATTGCATTTTGAGTACCATGAAACTTTATAATAATACTCCTTTGTATAATAGGCCAAGGTCCATTGCTTTCTCTTGCATTTTCCCATAATAAACTTAACAGATACAGTAAAATTCTTAGTGCTGTACAGAGGACAGTTCTATGTTCAAGGACATCTGACTTAGATTTTTTTTTAAATTTTAACCTTATATGGTTAACATATTATACTCATTTCAAGTATACAATATAGTGATAGTTCCATGTATCCCTCAGTGTTCATCAAGATAAGTGTACTCTTGAGTCCCTTCATTTATTTCACCCATCCCCCCACCCACCTTCTCTCTGGTATCATCAGTTTGTTTTCTGTATTTCAGAATCAGTTTTGTTTGTTTTGTCTTGTTTTGTTTTGTCTTGTTTTGTTGGTTTATCTTTCTCCCCCCCCCCAACCCTTGTTCATTTGTTTTACTTCTTCAATTCTACATATGGGTGAAAAGTGATATTTCTTTCTCTGACTCACTTAATATTATACATTCTAGATCCATCCATGTTGTTGTAAATAGCAAAATTTTTTTTGTCTAAATAATACTCCATTGTATATAAACATGTACCACATCTTCTTTATCCATTCTTGTATTTATGAACACTTGGGCTGTTTCCATAACTTGGCTACTGTAAGTAATGCTGCTATAAACATTGGGGTCTTCTATTCAAAGGGAATTAGTGTATTCATACTTTCTGGGTAAATACCCAATAACATAATTATTGGATTTAAGTGTAGTTCTATTTTTAATTTTTTTAATAACCCTATACTGAAAGAACATCGCACTGAAACTTAAGTATTTCTTTAATATCTGTGCCACGAAAGTTGAATTTAAACATAAATAAATACCTACCATTTTGGTTTTCTTCTTCTATATTACTTTGGCTATTCGGGGCCTTTTGTGGTTTCATATGAATTTGAGGATAGTTTGTTCTAGTTTTGAGAAGAATGTTGGTGCAATTTTGATGGAGATTGCATTGAGTGTGTAGATTGCTTTGGGTAGT
>NC_043706.1:59172406-59201385 GCF_006229205.1 Suricata suricatta
GTTCTAGAAGGCTTCTGGTGGAGTCGATTGGGTTTTCCATGTAGAGTAGCATGTCATCTTCGAAAAGTGAAAGTTTGACTTCTTCTTTGCCAATTCTGATATCCTTTTGTTGTCTGATTGCTGATGCTAGGACTTCCAGCACTATGTTAAACAGCAGTGGTGAGAGTGGACACCCCTGTCGTGTTCCTGATCTCAGGGGGAAAGCTCTGTTTTTCCCCATTGAGGATGATATTAGCTGTGGGCTTTTCATAAACTGCTTTTATAATGTTTAGGTAAGTTCCTTCTATTCCGACTTTCTCAAGGGTTTTTATTAAGAAAGGGTGCTGTATTTTGTCAAATGCTTTTCCTGCATCTATTGACAGGATCATATGGTTTTTATCCCTTCTTTTGTTAATGTGATGGATCACCTTGATGGATTTGTGAATACTGACCCAGCTCTGTAACCCAGGAATGAATCCCACTTGATCATGAAGGATAATTTTTTATATGCTGTTGAATTCAATTTGTTAGTATCTTGTTGAGTATTTTTGCATCTGTATTCATTAAGGATATTGGTCTGTAGTTCTCTTTTTTTTGCTGGGTCTCTGGTTTGGATATCAAGGTGAAGCTGGCTTCATAGAATGAGTTTGGAATTTTTCCTTCTATTTTTATTTTTTTGAATAGTTTCGGAAGAATGGGTGTTAGCTCTGCTTTAAATGTTTGGTAGAATTCCCCTGGGAAACCATCTCGCACTGGGCTCTTATTCGTTGGGAGATTTTTGATAACAGATTCAATTTCTTCACTGGTTACCTGTCTATTTATGCTTTCTATCTCTTCCCGTTTGAATTTTGGCAGTGCATGTGCATTTAGGAATTTGTCCATTTCTTCTGTGTTGTCCAGTTTGTTGGCATATATTTTTCATAGTAATCTCTGATGATTTCTTGTATTTCTAAGGGATTGGTTGTAATCCTTTTTCATTCATGATTTTGTTTTTCTGGGTGCTCTCTCTTTTCTTTCTAAGGAGGCTGGCTAGATGTTTATCAATTTTGTTTTTTCAAAGAACCAACTCTTGGTTTCATTGATCTGCTCAACTGTTTTTTTGGATTCTATATTGTTTATTTCTGCCCTGATCCTTATGATTTCTTTTCTTCTGCTGGGTTTGGGGTGCTCTTGCTGCTCCTCTTCTAGTTCCAGTAGGTGCTCTGTTAGACTTTGAATTTGTGCTTTTCCTAGTTTGTTGAAATAGGCTGGATTGCAATATACTTTCCTCTTAGTACTGCCTTTGCTGCATCCCAGAGATTTAGGATTGTTGTATTTTCATTTTCAGTTGTTTCCATATATGTTTTAATTTCTTCTCTAATTGCCTGATTAGCCCAATCATTCTTTAGTAGGGTGATTTTTAAGCTCCACATCTTTAGAGGTTTTCCAGCCTTTTTCCTGTGGTTAATTTCAAGTTTCATAGCATTGTGATCTGAAAGTGTGCATGGTATGATCTCTATTCACATTTATACTTATGGAGGGCTGCTTTATGCCCCAGTATGTGATCAATCTTGGAGAATGTGCCATGTGCACTCAAAAAAAAGGTGAATTTCCTAACTTCAGGCTTTAGCCTCTACAACAAAGCTGTCATCATCAAGACAGTATGGTATTGGCACAAAAACAGACACCTCGACCAATGGAATAGAATAGAGAACCCAGAACTGGGCTCACAAATGTACGGCCAATTATTTTTTGACAAAGCAGTAATGAGTATCCAATGGAAAAAGGTGCCTCTTTAACAGCTGGTGCTGGGAGAACTGGACAGCAACATGCAGAAGAATAAAACTAGACCACTTTCTTATACCATACACAAAAATAAACTCAAAATGGCTGAAGGACCTGAATGTGAGATAGGAAACCATCAAAACCCTCGAGGAGAAAGTAGGAAACAACCTCCTTGACCTCAACCACAGCAATTTCCTACTTGACACATCCTCAAAGGCAAGGGAAATGAAAGCAAAACTGAACTCTTGGGACCTCATCAAGATCAAAAGCTTCTGCAAGGCAAAGGAAACAATCAAGAAAACTAATAGGCAACCAACAGAATGGGAAAAGATAGTTGCAAATGACATATCAGATAAAGGGCTAGTGTCCAAAATCTACAAGGAACTCGCCAAACTCCACACCTGAAAAACAAATAATCCAGTGAAGAAAAGGGCAGAAGACATAAACAGACACTTCTCCAAAAAGGACATCCAGATGGCTTACAGACACATGAAATGATGCTTAACGTCACTCATCATCAGGGAAACACAAATCAAAACCACACTGAGATACCACCTCACGCCAGTCAGAGTGGCTAAAATCAACAAATCAAGAGACTATAGATGCTGGCGAGGGTGTGGAGAGACGGGCACCCTCCTACACTGTTGGTGGGAATGTAAACTGGTGCAGCCACTCTGGAAAACAGTGTGGAGGTTCCTCAAAAAACTATCCATAGAACTCCCCTATAACCCAGCAATAGCACTGCTAGGGAATTACCTAAGGGATTCAGAAGTGCTGATGCATAGGGGCACATAAACCTCAATGTTCATAGCAGCACTGTCAACAATAGCCAAAACATGGAGAGAGCCTAAATGTCCATCACCTGATGTGTAGATCAAGAAGATGTGGTGTGTGTGTGTGTGTGTGTGTGTGTGTATATATATACACATATGTGTATATGTATATATACATACATACATATATATACACAATGGAGTATTACATGTCAATGAGAAAGAATGAAATCTGGCCATTTGTCGGAAAGTGGATGGACCTCGAGGGTGTCATGCTAAGCAAATAATTCAGGCAGAGAAGGACAGATACCATATGTTTGCACTCATAGGTCTAACAGGAGACCAGGAGAAACCTAATGGAGGACCATGGGGAGGGGAAGAGGGAGATTGAGTTGGGAAGAAAGAGGGATGCCAAACCTGAGAGACTATTGAATACAAAAAATGAACAGAGTGTTGAAGGGGAAGGGGGAGGGGGGGAAAGAGGTGGTGGTGATGGAGGAGGGTACTTGTGGGGAAGAGCACTGGGTGTTATATGGAAACCGATCTGACATTAACTATTTTTTTTAAATAAACATAAATAAGTAAATAGTCTGTGAAAGGCAGTCATCTGTTCCAAAAAAGCAAAAGAACATGTAAAAATCATTTCAAAGGTGGACTTTAACTTAAAAAGCATACTTAAGTATGTTATACATATGGGTTTTGATCACAAAGAGTTATTTCTCAATTATTACATGTGTCATAGAAGTTATTTCATTTCTAGTTATATCATGTTTATCATTTATGAACAGAATTTGTATGTGCTGCAATTCTGTGGCAATTCCTCTTTGTGCAATTTACTAAGAAAAAATGAAGAGATAAGTTTAATCCATCTCTTATATGCACTCCAGTTCACTCTATAAAATACAGTGAAGGTGGTTGGAGGAGGCAATTATAAGATTTAGTTTTCTCTCTAAGAAGCTCAAAGTACTTATCTCTCGTTATTCAATTGATTTTGTAGGATCCCCTTGAGAGATGTAGGAAACAGCTATTTTATAACCAAAGAAATTAATGCAGAAAGGCCACATGCTGTGCTAACTATAAGAGCAGGATTAGGAATCACAACCCCTGAGTTTATGAAATGTTGTTACCCCATTAAATTATGCGGGGTCTGTCCCAGTGCTTCTACAGTTTCCTCTTCCTAACTGTGCTTCCAACACAGCAATGAACTAAATGGCTAACCATTTTATGAACCTTCTAGTTTAAGGTGAAAGAAATCATTTAGTATCAATTAACTCCATTTATGGATCAACCTCTGCCTTTACAATACAAGTGGATCACTGTTAAAATGCCATGCGCATAGTGATTAGGCAAAACATTTTAGAAGTTCTAGTCACTCGCTTTAGTCTTCTATTAAAAGTCTTAGCATGGTTTTGTACGTATATCTGTTGTGTCTTTCAGTGGTTTTTGCTTTTAATTTACCATCCATTTCAGAAAAAAATTATTTTCTTTCCTACTTCCTCTCTTACATTTTTTATTCAATGTTTTTTAAGTCCTGCTCTTTCTCCCCCATGTAATGTCAGGCCCTTCCACTGGCTTTACCTAAATCCTGTTTATCCCACCTTCTCCATAGAGTCTTTGCTGGAATTTCAAATTAAGCTATCCTTTTCACTTTATATTCAGGTTGTATTTCTGCCTCCTCTTCCCTTGAACATTTATTTAACTCTTACTTTGTTACTTCCTGGATTTATCTCTTCTTTCCGAAGAGATTAAAATCTTCCAAGAACAAGGAAAATGACTTACCTTATTCTAGCACAGATACTATCTACCACAGTATTTTGCCCTTATCAGGGGTTTAACAAATGGACAGTGTGGTGTTAATTTACTAACATGCTTAAGTTAATTTAAGGGTATTTTGGAAAGCAGAGGAAATTTGTAAATGCTTAATTTGTACCTATTAATAATATAAGGTGGGAGAAGTAACTCCAATATTTATGAAATGAAGAATGGTTCATAAAAAACATAATTTCTGCTTGTAATTTCCTTACATTGAATAATATGCCATTCATCAGACAGAAGTTTAGTTTACATATGGTCAGCTAACTAGTGAATTGCCTTGACGCCCCTGTAGGTTAATATGAATCTTGACTGTCTCACAGCCTAATGTAAGAGCACATTTTTGTTTATGGACATTTTATTTTGCTCTATTCAGGCACTCATTTGCTTCTGTGTAAAGATACAAGAGCTGCCCCTGAACCTACTTAAAAGCATTATTCTCTGCTTGCTGTTTTGATCACACTCATCCGAATTGTTATAACCTACTGCCCCCAGATTGTGTAGTCGATAGCTCATGAAGTTTATGGCTTTTAACCTTTGTGTATGAATGCTTACTTTCCAGCGTTCTAGATCACCTCCTTTCTCTGAGCTCCTTTTACATATCACTCTCTTCCTTTACACAGAACTTAATCAGTGAAACACCTATCTCTTGAGTTCATTTTAGCAGCAGGGTCCTGGAATAGCTGTTGCCAGTGACTCTACCGCTGTGTCGAAATATTTAACAATTTATAAAATGTTAATCATTTGATCAAGCTTTCTTCTCTAGGATTCTTTCCTATGGAAACAGTTAGGCAACATTCATTAGAGATATTTATGATAGCATTATTTGAAACATGAACATATTTTAAATCAAAACAAGGGAAATACTGTATTTTCATAAATAGAAAACAACATATCAACATTGAAGAATATTGGGAAAGAATATTTTATAACAAGAATAAATGGTACCACATAGTGTGATGTGTCATAAATTGTTAAATCACTTATTCACACATATTTATCATCACCTGCAATAGGTCACACATAATTCAAGGTACTGATTATGTTGTCATAAACAAATAAGCTCCTGCCCATATGAAGCTTATATTCTTATGGTGAAAATCATAAAAAAAGACAAGTAAATAACTACATAGTGTCAGGTAGTGGCAAACAGAATAAGAGGAAGCCTGATCAGGTACTATTTTTAAGGGTAGCCAAGGAAGATAAATCAAGGGAATCGCTGGGAAAGAAAAATTTCAGACAGAGCAAAGATTAAAGTCTTGTTGAAATGTGCTTGGCAAAGTGAACAAATGAATGAATTCAATTCTTACAGCTGTGATCTTCAGAACTGCCAAAGTCTTACTCATCAGTACCATAGAGATATGTACTATGCATTTTAGCTAGTCCTTAGGTTTATAATAATTGAATTCCTATCATTTGCAGTTACTTTTTTCTAAGTTATTGTACATATTTCTCAAATAAGATAAGAATTTCAAACCTATCAAATCTAAAATTTAGATGTTCTGTCTCCTCTTTTACTGAGAGACAAAAAGCTAATATTTTCTTTTCCCATAGCTGCATAAATCCAGGATTGAAACATAGCCATATGTTGTTGTGTATCCAAAACTTTCTATCCTATTCTATGGACTTTCATGACCAATGAATGTATGAGCATTTTCACATTTCGTAAAGCAAAAAGGTGTCTCAGGTATGGATTGCTAAGAGAAAAGTAGAACTTTGTACGTGAGCTTTTGCTACACACACACAGAAATACTAAATACTAATATAATTAACTAGTTCCTGTTAAGCTTAAGAAAGGAATATCTGTACTGTATGATTTTTAAGGCAAATACTCTGAAAACCTGACATTTTTGTAAGATCCCTGTACCCAAGTCCCTCTCAACTCCCATCTCTTTCTTAAATAATGTGTTTTATGTTAAAATAATGTTGTTTTGCTAAGAAAATTTCACATTATTACTTTGTGATTAAAAGTAGGGTCTTTAATATCAGACATGTGCCGAAATACCAGCCTATGCTCATATTACATATGTTATTTTCTTAAGCTTTAGATTCTTAACTGTAAAATGGAATAATCCTATTTCATACCACATATTATTGTGTAAGGATGCAAATTTTTTAATAAACTGTTTAAAAAGGTATTTGCTACAGAGGCACCTGGGTGGCTTGGTCAGTTAGTTAAGCATCTGACTTTTCAGTTTCAGCTCAGGTCATGATCTCCTGGGTTTGAGCCCCGCATCAGGCTCTGTGCTGACAGCATGGAGACTGCTTGGGATTCTCTCTCTCTCTCTTCATCTCTCTTTGCTGCTACCCTGCTTTTTCTCACACTATCTCAAAATAAATGAACTTAAAAAAAGAGAAGGTATTTGGCACATAGTTAACACAAAAGGCATTGTAATCATTATTTTAAATCATTTTCACATAGCTAGTTCCAGTTTGTTATTTGAAAAGTGCCAGCTTTTTTTCCTGAAAATTACATAAATATGTATTTCAACAAAATGAAACATGATTCATTAGAAGTGGGGTAACTGGTTGTGGTTGTGATCACTTTACAGTGTATAAAGATGCCAAATTAGAATGTTGGTGCTCCTGAAGCTTATATAGCAACTTTACCTCAATAATTTTTTAAAAAGGAGATACTGAGAATAATTATATGTGCAAAGAATTCTGTTCTATTGGATATGTGACCAAACATTCATAAGTTTTTCATTTTATTAAATTATTTTGGCATAACAAAATATAACCCAAAATGTTGGTAAAACCATGCTAGCATGTTGACTATAATCAGAAGGGCCCTATTTAGTGAAGAGAGTTTAGATTTGAAATCAATTTTAGATTCAACCTATTGCGCGCCCTTTTGTTAAGGTATTAAAACTTCTCTGAACCTCTGTCTCTTCCTCTCTAAAATGAGAGTAATATATAAACCTATTATGAGTGTATAGAATGATTAAAATGCTACATTTAAATAAAAATCATATGGTGGGCATCATACACCTTCCACACATATTCTATACACACACATACAAACACAACTTTATGAAATAGAAGGTGTTTATAAAGAAACAGTACTGAACAAATTATACAATCAAAACAAGGAAGACCTGCATATAAAAAAAAGTGCAATCTAAAATTTAATGTTGCAGACATCAGAATAAATTTAAAACTCAAGGCCACTTTGCTTAAATATAATTTATGAGCATTGTATGATATGGATAACTATGTGTTTTGTTGTCCAGGCTTAGGGGAGAATATATTTTTCTATTATTTATGAAAGTGTAGATTCATAATACCTTAAAGGAGAGTAACTTGGTAATCCATTAAATTTTATAATTCCACATACATTTTGACTCCACAAATTCACAATATCTCACAGATACTTTTACATGTGTGAAATGATATTCATGTTCAGAAAACAACCTAAACACATATTTGCTATATTATGTTGGGGCCATACGATGAAATAGTATGCTGCGACTAAATGAAGAATGAAATTGCTCCCTAGGCATTGACAGAGTGCTACATATTGTTCAACAAATGATCAAGTAACAGAGCGAGAATATAGTATGCTTTTACTTAATGAAAATTGTGTGTATATGTAACACACACACACACATATAGACTTTCACTAGGAGGATATCCAAAAACTCACTAACTATAGTGGTTTTAGGTAAAGAAACTGGGTAGCTGGAAAACAACTGGAGTAAAGAGATTTTTTTTCTCCTTTTAAATTTCTTTACTTTTTAACTTTTTAAAGACTTTTGTATTTTACTTCTTAACCATAAAATTCACTTTTCCCCAGTGTTATTGACATATAATTGACATACATCACTGTATAAGTTAAAAAGGCACAGCCTAATTTTTGACTTATATTATCAAATGATTAATGTAATAATTTTTGTAAGCATCCCTCATATATATAAAATACATATAGATATACTACAAAGGAAAATCAAAAAAAGGAAAACATTTTCTTGTAATGAGAACACAGGATTCATTTTTAACAACTTTCTCATATATAGTAGTGTTAACTATAGTCCTCATGATGTGCATTGCATCCATAGTACTTATTTATATTCATAACTGGAAATCTGTATTGTTTGAGGACCTATCTCAGTTTCCTTTCCATCTATCCCCCTCCTCTGATCTTTTTTTTAGGAGTTTCATTTTGTTTTAGATTTCACATGTAAGTGATCGTATATAGCATTTGCCTGTCTCTAATTTGACTTATAATGCCCTCAAGGTCTACACAGGTTGTTGAAAATGGCAGGATTTCCTTGTATTTTATGGCTAAATAACATCCCATTGTATACTTTATGGCTGAATAATATTCTGTGTGTGTGTGTGTGTGTGTGTGTGTGTGTGTGTTTCACAACTTCTTTATCCATTCGTCAATCAATTGATATGTAGGTTGTGTCCATGTTTGGCTATTGTACATTATGCTCCTATGAACATGGGGTACATATATCTTTCTGAATTATTGTTTTTGTTTCCTTTGGATACATTCCCAGAAATGAAATTTCTGGATCATATGGTAATTCTATTTTTAACTTTTGAAGATTTTCCATGCTGTTTTTCACAGTGACTATCTCAGTTTTTAATCCCAGCTACGGTGACCAAGAGCTCCTTTTTCTTCACATCCTCACCAGCACGTCTTTATCTCTTGTCTTTCCCATTATGGCCATTTTAATAGGCATGGGGTGAACTGGTATCTTCTGATCCATTGTGGTTTGATTTGCATTTCCCTGATGATGAGAGATGTTAAGCATCTTTTCATGTATCTGTTGGACATTTGTATAACTTTAGAAAAATGTGTGTTTGGATCTTTTGTTCATTTTTAAATTGGATTGTTTGGGTTTTTTGCTACCATTGTGAAAGTTTTCTTTATTTTAGGTGTTAACTCCTTATTGGATGCATAGTTTGCAAAGATTTTCTCCCATTTAGCAGTTGCCTTTTCATTTTGTTGATGACTTCCTTTATTAGGCAGAGCTTTTTAGTTTGATGGAGTGGCACATGTTTATTTTTTATTTTGTTGCTGGTGCTTTAGATGTCATATCCAGAAATCATGTCAAGGAGCTTTTTGCTATTTTTCTTATAGGGCACTTTCTGGTTCCAGGTTTTATATTTAAGTCTTTCTATAAATTATTTTTAAGATTATTTTTGAAAGAGAGAGACAGAGTGAGAGCAGGGGAGGGGCAGACAGAGAGGGAGACACAGAATCTAAAGACAGGCTCCAGGCTCCGAGCTGTCAGCACAGAGCCTCTATGTGGGGCTCGAACTCCTGAACCCCGAGATCATGACCTGAGCCAGAGTCGGATGCTTAACCAACTGAACCACCTAAGGGCCCTCTACATTTAAGTTTTTATAATGAGTTGATTTTTTTTTGAATGGTATATGATGAGTCATTTCCATTTTTTTTTTTTTACATGTAACTATCTAAGTTTCCAGCACCATTTATTGAAGAGACTATCTTTTCTCCACTGAGTATTCTCGCTTCCCTTGTCAAACATTAGTTGACTGTACATGTTTGAGTTCATATCTGGGCTCTCAGTTTTGTTCCACTGATCTGTTTTTATTGCAGTGCCACACTGTTTTGATTGCTATGGGTTTATAATATAGCTTCAAATCAGGCAGAGTGCTTCTTCCCACTTTATTCTTCTTTCTCAAGATTGCTTTGGCTGTTGCAGGTTTTTGTGGTTGCATATATTTTAGGGTTGGTTATTTTTGTCCACTTATTTAAAAAATACCATTGTAATATTGATAGAAATTGGAGTAATTTATATATGGCTTTTGGTAGCATGGACATTTTAACAATATTCTCCTAATCTGTGAACATGGGATACCTTTACATATATTTGAGTCTTTTTTTTTAATTTCTTTTATCAGTGTCTTCTAGTCTTCTAGTCTTTTTCATTTCTTTGGTTAAGTGTATTCCTAAATATTTTATTCTGTTTGATACTATTGTAAACAGGATCATTTTCTTTACTTTTTAGACAATTCATTGTTAGTATCTAGAAATACAAGTATTCTTTGTATGTCAGTTTTTTATACTATAATTTAACTAAATTTGTTAATCAGACCAAAGGTATTTTGGGTGGATCTTCTATGTATAAAATCTTGTCATCTTCAAATAGAGACAATTTTACTTAATTCAATCTAGATGCCTTCTTTTTCTTTTTCTTTCTGGATTGCTCTAGCAAGGATTTCTAGTACCATGTTAAATACATTGGTGAGAGTAGGCATTACTTATCTTATTCCTGATCTTAGACAAAAAGCTTTCCAGTCTTTCACTGCTGAGTAGGCTGTTGTGTGCTTGAGTAGTGGCTATGGGTTTATCATGTATGGCCTTTATTATATTGAGGTATGTTACTTTTATATCTAATTTGTTGAGTTTTTATCATGAACAGATGTTAAATTTTATCAAATGCTTTTTTTTCTTTGCATCTGAGCTAATCATAGAACTTTTTTTTATTCTATTAAGGTGATGTATCACATTGATTTGCATATGATGAACTATTCTTGTTTCCCAAATGTAAAACCCATTTGGTCATGGCGAATGATTCTGTTAATGTGCTGTAGAATTTGATGTGTTAACATTATATTTAGAACATTTGCATTGATATTTATCAGATATATAATGGCCTATTGGCTCTGTGAGTAATGTTCTTTTCTGACTTTGGTATCAGGATAATACTGACACTATAAAGTAAGTTTGGAAGTTTTCTGTCTTCGAGTTTTTGAAAATGTTTGATAAATATTGGTGCTCAGAAGAACATTCTTTTGTAATTGTTTAGTCAAATTCACCAGTGAAGCCATTTGGTCCTAGGCTTTTCTTTGAACCAGTGATTGAAATTTCTCAACCTCCTTACCAGTAATTATTGAGACTTTCCATTTCCTCCTGATTTAGAGTTGGTAGTTTGCATATTTAAAATTTTTTTTAACATTTATTCTAAGTTGTCCAGGTTTTTTTTTTTTTTTTGGCATATAATTGTTCCTATAAACCTCTTATGATCCTTTGTATTTCTTTGGTATCCATTGTAATATCCCTTTTCATTTATAATTTTGTTTATTGGGGTCCTCTTTTATCCTTGGATAGTCTAAAATTTTGTCCATATTGTTTATCATTCCAAAGAACTAACTCTTAGTTTGGTTGATGTTTTCTATTTTTCTGTTCCATATTTCATTTATTTCTGCTCTAATTTTATTATTCCTTCCTTCTGCTAACTTTGAGCTCAGTGTTTTTCTTTTCCTACCTCCTTAAGTTAGGCTGTTTGAGATCTTTCTTCTTAATATAGGCATTTATTGCAATGAATTATCCTCTTAGAACTGCTTTTGCTGCTTTCCATATATGAAGTATATTGGTATATTGTATTCATTTTTGTCTGTCTCAAGATACTTTTTATTTCCTTTTTAATTTCTTCTTTGATCCATTTTTGTTCAGGAGAGTAATTTCCACACATTCATGAATTTTTTTCTGTTTCTCTTCTTACTGATTTCTAGTTTCATAACATTGTTGTCAGAGACAATACTTGATATGATTCAGTCTTCTTGAATTTGTTAAGATTATTTTTGTGGCCCAAGATATGGTCTATCCTAGAAAATGTATCCTGTGCACTTGAAAAGAATGTATATGCTACTGTTGTTGATAGAATGTTTTTTATATGTCTATTAAGTTCATTTCCTTTATACTATTGTTCAAATCCACTCTTCTCTATGTCTGGATGTCAAAACTTTGTTGAGAATGGAGTACTAAAGTCCCTAACTATCATTGTACTGCTGTTTATTTCTCCTTTTACTCTGATTTTTGTATTTAGGTCTGATAATGTTGGGTGCATGAATGTATATGAGTACTGTATCTCCTTGATGAACCAATTTTTTTTATCAGAATATTATTATCTTCTTTATCTCCTTTTACTGTTTGTAGTTTAGAGTCTATTTTGTCTGATATAAGGGTGGTTATACCTGCTTTTCTGGTACTCCAATTTGTTTGAAATATCTTTTTCTATCTTATACTTTTAGTCTAAGGGTGTCTAAGTCTAAAGTGACTAGTTGATAAGCAGAATATCATTGGATCTTTTTTTTCTTTTATGCATCCAGCCATTTTATGTCTTTTGGGAAATTTAATCTGTTTAAAGTAATTATTGATAATTAAGGATTTACTGTTCATTTTGTTGTTTTTTGGTTGTTTTACAGATCCATTGTTCCTACTTCTTATCCTGCTGTGTGTGTGTGTGTGTGTGTGTGTGTGTGTGTTTTAATGCCTTTTGGTATCAGTATACTTTTATTTCTTGATATACATATAATTTGACAGTGTGTTCTTTTATGTAACCCCTACAGGTTTTTTGCCTGCAATTACCATGAGGCCTACATAAAGTGTTAAAATTATAAAACCCTATTCTAAACTAATAATTTTACTAGAATTTCTGAGCTACACTTTTAATTGTCTATCCTCTGCACATTTTAGATTATTGATGTTTCAATGTACATATTTTTATAACAGATTTTTTTTAAGTTTATTTTTAAGAGAGAGAGACAGAGACAAAGATAGAGGGTGAGTGGAGGAGATGCAGAGAGGGAAACACAGAATCCAAAGCAAGCTCCAGGCTCCCAGCTGTGAACACAGAACCCCACACATGGTTCCAACTCACAAACCGCGAGATCATGACCTCAGCCAAAGTCCGTGCTTACCTGACTGAGCCACCCAGGCGCCCCAACAACAGATTATTGTAACTATGGCTATTTTTATGTTTAAGTTTTAAACTAGAATTGTAAGTGAATTATGCACCATCAGTATCATATTGCAGAATCTAACTTTCTTTACATTTTAACCATTTTCAGTGAGTTTCAGGTTTCCTTTTTATGTTTTGTTTAGGTAAAGTTATTTTATTCCACTCAAAGAACCCCCATTAGTATTTCTTTTAAGGCAGATCGTATGAATTTCCTTAGGTTTGTTTGGAAAAGTATTCCTCCTTCATTTCTAAAGTATAGCTTTGCCAGGAGTAATATTCTTGGTTTACCCTTCTTTAATTTCAATAATTTGAATCTCTCTTAACATTCTCTCCATATCCTAAAAAGTTTCTTTAAAAAAAAAATCTATAAGTAGTCTTATGGGGAGGTTCCCTTGTATATAACTTTTCTCTTTTCTGTTAATGCCTTCATGATTTTTCGTCTTTGACTTTTGAAAATTTACTTAAAATGTGTTTTGGTGCAGTCCACTTCAGTTTTAACCTACTTTAGGTCCCTTTGGGCCTCTTGGATCTGGATGTTACTCTCTCTTGGTTTTGGATGTTTTCTGCCATTATTGCTTTAAATGTACTTTCTATCCTTTTCTCTTTTTTTTTTTTTTAAGTTCTGTTATGTAAATATAACTTCCTTTCATTGTGTCCTATATGCTTTGTGGGCTTTCTTCATTCTTTCTCATTTTTTCCTTTGTTCTTCTGAATGAATAGTATCAAATGCACTTTTTTCTAGGTTGCTCTTTATTCTGCATGGTTAGGCCTGCTTTCAAAGTTTTCTATTGAATTCTTTAATTCAGCTGTATTTTCCCATTCTAGGATTTCTGAGTTGTGTGTGTATTTGTTTCTTTGTTTCTATGAACTTTTCATTTTGTTCATAAATTGCTTCCCTAATTTTGTTTAGTTGTCTATCTGTTATGTATCTATGTGTAACTTAGTTCATGAATCTTCTTTAGGAACAGTATTCTGAATTTGTTTGACAGTTTGAATATTTTGAAATTTTAGAGTCAGTTATTGAAGATTTATCTGTTTTATTTGATGGTATTATATTTATCTGATTCTTTATAATCCTTGATGCCTTATGTTGGTATCTGTGCATTTGAGTAAGCGTTCTTCTCATCCAGTCTTAATAGGTTCACTTTACCAGAGACTGTTTTTGACTAGTCAACTCAGTTTGGGTTTCTGGATGTGTAACATCCTTGGGCAGTTGGGGCCTACTATTAGGGTCTATTTTAGGTGAAGCAATTGTTTGAGCTCTGAGGTTGAAGGTGACAACAGCTGGATAAGACTGCTGGCTTGATTTCTGGCCCAAGTGAGACTGTGTAATGGACTCTATGGCTGCCTGCCTTCTCTAATCAGACTTATTAGATATTCAGCACTTGGTACTTGGTATTATACTAAGTAGTAGGTGGCTATGAATTAGTTTCCCTAATTTGATGGGGACCTGGGGCCTGTGCATGATGTTGTTTAATGAACCGAATCAAGCATGAACATGCACTAAATATCCTGATCAGGTTGAGGCAACCAGTTTTACCTGCATACAGAAAAAGCCACAGGTTGTGTTTATATTCAAGTGCTACAGTAAAAAGGGCAATTTGAAAAGCTACCCAGCCTCCTATATGCTCTTTATATTTCCCTGGTCAGATGGGCTATAAGCTGTATTCAGCAATAAATGGGGCTGTGAATTCTTTTCCCTCCCTGGGCTCAGTGGGAGAAATGGCTCCAAGGCCTGCCAAACTGTTTCTAGTTTTAACTCAAGTCAACCCATGCCCTAAGTTATCTGGCCCAGCGAAGTAACTGGATTTGATATGGGGGCAATCAGCTTTTTCCATCCACTATCTCATGCCTTGTAAGATTATGTGGCAGCTTCCAGGTGTTTGCCAGCCCTCTCTGTCAGATGGGGCTGGGGGCCACGTTCTACAACATGTGGGGCCGTGACACAGCTCCTCCCCCTCAGTTGTACCGGAATGACTGACTTCGGGAAATGCCCACATTTTCCAAAGCAGCCTTTTATTTGGAAAGGGTCATAGCCCCCCTTGCTACACAACGGGTGAGGCTGTGTCAGCTCTTTGGCCTGGCTGTAGGCAGACTAGGCTCCAGGGCCCGCAAAAGTCCTTATTTCAGTACCCAAATCAGACAGTACTGTTCCCCACTGAGTTTTCTGATCAGATAGCACCACTGACTTGGTTCTGCTCATGAGCAAAGATGCTGGTTATGTCTATTCTAGGCTCTGCATCTAAGAACTTGGTTTGCCAAGAGCCGTAGTGTCTGTTGTAAGCCCTTCCCCTTTCTCTGTCACAATCAGATTCTCAGTGGTTGAGCCCTAGAGATTCCCCTGCAATCCCCAATGGGCAAGACCAGAGTAGGGGCTCCCATAAAACAGTTTACAACACTGTAGAGTGGGGTTGGATGTCACCCTGGGCTCTCTTTTCCCAGTGGAGAAACTACAGGCTGAGGGGAAAACTCTTCATGAGGTGCTGTGCCAGCCTGGGGGAGGGGCAAGGCAGTCAGCTTATACCTGTTCCTCTTACTTTCCTAATACAGTCTATCTTGGACTCTGTGGTGCAGGACATGTGCTTCAGCCTCACCCCTGTGTTCAAGGATTTTCTCAGTGCTGCCTTTCCATGGGAAAATGTTAGTTCACTTTGTGAAGGGGAAGTGAAGTCAAGAATGACCTATATTTTTGTTTTTTTGAAGTTTGTGTGTTGTGTATTATTACATATTCAAAAACTATAATGTACTTTTTAGATCATGAGGTTTATTTTGGTAAGCAGGGACTTGAACCTGCCTTCTCTCCTGGACTCCCACCTGGTTCATTAGCATAGTAAGAGCTGTAGGATTTCTCTAAAACTAATTATGGCACACTCTGTGCCAAACATCACACCAGACCCTGGGTTCACAAACATGTGTAACACAGACATGGCCACAGGTCTCAGAAGGTTTATTATTCAGCTTGGAAAGCAAATCATAATTAAATATATAAATATTTAAAACTTTGTTTTATAAAACATTTTTCAATATGATTCTACGCTTTACCTTGTTAATATATATCACTTTTAACAGTACTTGAAACAAATACACTTTAGGAAATACTATGGTATAACACTTTTTAACTGAAACATCTTTCACAGAGGAAAAAAATAGAACCACAACAACAAAAGAAATAGAAGAAAATTGTCTTAATAATATGCTTAAGTTCTACTCCTTGAAAAGTGAAGAAACTTTAACTTCAGATTACTTGCTCAACCCAGTTCTTCATTGATACTAGGTAGGATTAAGACTGAATGAGATCATTATGCACAACATTAGTCTGAGTAAATGTCTAATAAGTATGAGCTACTGTTAATATTTTATTAATATATCCTTGTAAAAGATACAGATAAATAAAAATGCATAATATAAAACCTGGTGTTCAAGTCCAAAATGTATATGCCTCAGGAAAAGTTGTTATCCAGGCATATCAATTAATGATAAAAGGTAATAACAGACACTGTGACATGATTAATCAACCAGCATTTACAATCCCTCTTTCTCTGATGCCACCGTTTAGTGAAATTGGGTGACAAGAGGCCACATAACCCAATTTTGGCCAGGGCAGTAAACATTAGAATTTCTGGGTAGAGCTTCCAGGAAACTTTAAAAGAGAGGGTTGGCAGAAATGCTTCTTTTGCCCTTCACCGTTTCTTCTCTTTCCAGCAGTACATAAATAAGCACAAGAGTATTTTTGAAACTTGAGGGAAAAACATATCTAACAAATGGCACACAGAAATATTGAAGAGACTCTGGCTCCTGATGGCATCATTGAGCCAGTACAGCATCTCTGGTCCTATCACCAGACATCCAATTAAGTGAGAAAAATAAATCCATATGTGTTAGTTGGTTTTCTGTTACTTGCAATGGAATGCATTTCTAACAAGTAAGAGGAAAACTGGAGACCCGAAGAAAAACATTTTATACAGGCACATGTTACAGGAAAGGCAAGGCTAATATAAAAAGTAAAAATAAACATAGCCATAACACAGTCATGGTAAAAACCACAAGTTTAACATAAAAATAATTGAACATAACACTCTTTATGTATAATATGTAAACCTTGACTTAGGGGGAAGGATGGTTTTACTGAATTTCCCATAGCAGATTGATAGTTCTGAAGCTTTGAGCAGCAGTTAAAAAACATATTTTAACTCCCAATTTTTAATCTGTTAAAACATTTAATTTATCCATTCAATCTTCAGATATAACCTAGTTACTCAAAATTCAGATCAAAAATGCTCCAATCATGGGATGCCTAGCTCATTCTGTTGAGCATGTGACTTTGACTCAGGTCATGATCTCACAGTTCGTGAGTTCAAGCCCCGTGTTGGGCTCACCATTGTCAGCATGGATCTGCTTTGATCCTCTGTCCCCCTCTTTTTCTGCACTGCTAGCTCTCTCTATCTCAAGAATAAAAATTAAAAATATGTCATTCACTTTCATCAAGATATTTTATATCCATGCCACAAACAGAGTGAAAGGCATTACATCACTGTAATGCCTGGTCTTACACTTACTGAAAGAATACTAAGTGATTGCACAAAGAGTAGTATTCTGTTCCTTGAGATTACAAGGTCCTGGGACACAAAATCATTGAGATTTATTGATTTAAAAAATAAATTCTTATTGAATAGCTGTTTTATAAACAACTTTGTTGAGTGCTAGAAAAGAAGATACAGAAATGAATAATTTATGGCAACTCTATATTTAATGGAGACTTCAGTCCATTATGGGAGCCAAACATTTTCAGAAATGATACACAAATACGATGTAAGGGTGGTAAGGTTAATGAATGAAATGAAGACTCAATACTCCAACCACAATTTTTGAATTATTCTAGTTTTGGGAGTGGTGGTAGAGTGTTATAGAAGGCCACCAGGATCAATGGTGCTGCTTCTTGAGTCCAGAATGACTAACACCAAAAAAATATATTCCCAGATACAACTCCTCCTCATACCTTACCCCTCCACAGTAGCTAGAAATATATTTTGGTTGGAATGGGAAGTGGAGATTAGACTTGAAGGCCTTAGAAGTGTATTCTAGTTCTTATTACCTGTGTCAGCCTTTTTGTAATTATAAGGGTGCCATTGTTGACTCCACCCAGAAGTATGTGTTCTCAAAGGAATAATTTTCTCTACTTTTTTCCTCTTGAAAAAACATCTTTTATTCTTTTTTAATTTATTTTATAAATTTACATCCAAGTTACTTAGCATATAGTGGAACAATGATTTCAGGAGTAGATTCCTGAATGCCCCTCACCCATTTAGCCCATCCCCCCTCCCACAACCCCTCCAGCAACCCTCTGTTTGTTCTCCATATTTAAGAGTCTCCTATGTTGTAGTTCCCCTCCCTGTTTTTATGTTATTTTTGCTTCCCTTCCCTTATGTTAATCTGTTTTGTATCTTAAAGTCCTCATATTAGTAAAGTCTTGATGAGCCGTCTTTTAAAACACATGAGTACTTTCATCTTGTCTCTGCATATTTACCTTGCAGTCTTCTCTGTTGATTAATACTTAATCTTCAAAGTTTTTGTATAATTCTTCAAACCCAGTGGCTAAAAATGAAACCTGTACCTCCCTGTAGCTCTCTGTGTGAAAGGCATTTCTCCCCTTCTCCATATATTTAAGGTTTTTAGATGTAGAACATACCTTTCTGTACCTAGTTTAAACCCTTAGTTTTCCACCTGCAAGCAGTACTTTCCACCATCACCTTTGAAGCTTATGCCTGGTTACTTTTCCTACCTTTACTACTTCTTTCTTAGTAGGACCATGGCAGTGAGCTTATACTCCTCCCCTCTACTATCATGGCAGTCTGAGGTCTTTGGTGGAAGGGGAGATAAACAGTGTTTCAAAATCTATGTAAAGGACTAACCAACATCTTAGAAAACAATTACGAACTTTTTCCTCCCACAGTTTTAACCTTACTTAGCAATTCATTCTCCAGAGAGTCCCAAATCCTAGATTCATCAATGTCTAAAACTTTAAATACCAACATGCCAATTTTGGATTATGATCCCTAATACCTATATTCTTTCATGCTATACACCTTATAAATGTGTTCTTCAGTCTCATCAATCTCTATACTCTGTTGAATCCTATCTTTTCTCAGTGTTTATTAATCTTTCAGATGTCACTGATATTCCAATATAGTAATTACCCAACCAAAGCCACATTATCAAAATTACTTTGTAGTTCTAACCAATGGTCTCAACATTCCTAGTCATTTATCTTCTTTTTAATCTTAGCTCACTAAATCATAATTTCTGAATTCTCTATTTCTAAACAAGGGATGTTTGGACCTACTGGGGAAACATGTATATTGCCTAGTCCATCATTACTAATCTTAGTAATTACCCATCCCAACACACTTATCAGTAGTTTCTCTGAATCTCTGAATTGTTGCTTTCTCATTCCTCATAGCTATTCCCAAAACAATGTAAAACATATTTCCCAATATTCCTAATCTGTGCTGCTCCCAATCTCTATCAAAAGAGCTTCTGAAAGTTGAAATAATCAGTATTGACCTCTTGTATTTAACCAATTGCAAACTTATTACGTGATTGCCCCCTATTTTCTTACCTCTAATCTCACAGGGAAAAAATCTGCTTATGTGACACTAATCTAAAGGTTACGTACAGCATCTCAAAATTTAATGTGTTCATGAAGTACCTGAAGATGGTATTCAATACAGATTTTGATTCAGTAGGTCTAGTATAGATCTTGAAGTTTTAGAAAGTACCTAACAATGTTCATGCTAATAGCCCACAAATTATAATATTAAAAACATTCTCAAATACCATATCCTCTATCAATTACATATCTTCTGTCTTCTGTTTGAAGTTATTCCTCTATACTAGATACTCACACTATGTACAAACATATATACATACATTAATATATATATGCATATTAATATATATATATATATTAAAGCCAAGGAAAACAATGCAACCTCTCAACCCTTGTGATATTTTACCTATCACACAAGTCCTTGCCTTATCTTCATAGCCAAGCTACATGGAAAATCCTAATGACAATACCTCCTCACGTCCCATGTACTCTTCAATGTCTGCAATGTGTTGTCTGCACTCTTTTTGTAGGAAAAGTACTCTGTCAGAGATGACTAATGTGCCTAACCCAAGGGTATATTTTCTGTTCCTTACTTGAAAAATGCATTGTCTCTTTGTTTATATATCATTTAATCATTTCCTCCAGATTCTTCTGCTTCCTCCAAGTTTTTTAGCATGGGCATCATACGGGGGATAAGTTTAAGAACTCTCTCTCTGAGCTTGCACCGATGGGTTAACAAAGCTTAGGGAGGAAAGCTGTCACAGGGTTAATTCATGAGGAAAATGCCTGTTAACTCTGATGTAGCAAGCTCTATTTGTTTTAGCCCCTAGAAAAGTCAAGATAAACAGATCCCATGCATGACACCTGCACTAAAAGGCCATCTGCTCAGTGCTGAGACTTTGATTTGTCTTGATCCTAATCCCTAACGCCTCATATCTTCTAAAACCCCTTTTCTCTTATATGAGTTAAGATTACTGTTCCATTGTTTCTTTCGCAAGTCGATCATGTAGGTAAGCCTTCTGATCCTGATAAATATGGATAAAGGACCGCTACTCAAGGCTCTTGCCTACTCCCAGACATTAGCCTCTATCATATTCATTTCTGGATCTGCTTTCTTGATGGACAAGAGAGAACTCTGGATTCAAAGTCTGTGATGCCATCATAGTCCTTTATCTCTGGCTGTACCTTCTCTGTCTTGCCCTGCATCACTAGCTCTTTAAATGTCTGCATTTTCTCAAGGTCATCCTGATATCTAGTATCTTTTCACCCTAAACATTAAATTAGCTCATTTGAACCTACAGTTTCAGTTACCCTCCACATAGTATTTATATTCAGTTTAAACATTTCCTATAGACTTTGACTTTTTGAATTTGTTCAACTCAATGTCCACAAGACACTTCAAAACAATGATGTTCCAAACTTGGCTTACCATTTTTCTCCTTTAAACCTATTTTTTCCCCTCTTGTATTCTTTATGATTTATGTCACCACCCATCCCAATCAGGTCTGACTTATACAAAAGGATAATAGGCACAATGCCTAGAACCCATTTCAAAGCCTGAGGAAAGCAATTAAATTTTAGGTTAAAGAAAGTACTTTTAATAGGTAATATTAACATATTATCCAAGCCAACATAGTCATAAAAAATTTTTTTAACTCCCCTCAACCCCTCCTGTCCCCAGGGAAAGTATCTCATAAAACCAAAAGTACCTAGGACTCTCAAAAGTAATAATGTAACCCCAATCCCAAACAATAACTCTTAACTGTTCTGGACACCATTTTGCATCATTTCTCACTTTTGGTCAGTCACTGAGTACTTACATCATTCTGGAGACATTGTCTTAATTCTGTTTCTTTTGTGGGCCAATGAGTAAACCTGCCTTCCATCTTGTCCTCATGACACTGCATTACCTAGTGATTTCTCAAAAATGAAATGCTGATTATCATTCTGTTTAAAAATCCTATAGTGCATTGAGTATTGTACAGGGAAAAGATTGAACGCTCTCTTTTTCATGACCTATGCTTTGCAGATCTTGCTAGTTTCATCTCCTCTTATTTATCCAGTGCTCCCTCTAGGCTAAATTACTGGCAGTTCTTTGGGTCTGATATTCTCTTTATATCTGCAGGCAGTTGCTTCTGATTGGGAAAACCACTTCTCCCTAGTTAGCAGAATAAGTTCCTATTCACCTTAAAAGCCTTTCCATCTCCACAGAAACATAATAAGTACACATAATTGCTTACATAATAATCCCTCCATAAAAATGCAAACATAAAACTCATCAATACATTTGTATCTATTTTTTTTCCTTTCGTGTCTTGGTTTAGACCGTGGGCTCCTCAAAGTTAAGAATTTTCTTATTGAAACATATGTTTTCCATGCCTGGGATAGATATGCATTCAACAAATATATGTTGGGTGATTGAGTACATGTGAATATATATTTTAGATATCTATTTCCTTTAAAAATTCAAATAGTAGCAGTCATACTCAAGAGTGATGTGCTTTCAGCCCAAAGTCATGCCTGTTTCTGGTTATCTAGTTATAATTTGTTTCTCTACCTCTAAGTAACCAAAAGCAACAAATAATAATCTGATATAAAAGTAGAATTCTTAATTATAAAATATATTTATGGGCTATGCATGCAATACATGATTTTATGCAACATTAATACAAAGATATAAATTGTAGAAAATAATCAGTTACTTAATAATTTGCCTGGCTAATAGATCTCAAGAATCTCCTTAGCCGTGTCCTACTTTGGTAACCTACATATTTTTTTCAAATACCCAAAGGCTCAGAGGGATTCAATTCAACATTAAAAATTCTTCATATAGTTTCTCTGAAAACTGAAAGGTTTTAAAGTGAAATCATTCATAAAGAAAACATTATGATACTCTTTTTAATGCTTTTCTGTCACCACAACTGGACAGTCTCCATTAACTAAGGTGTTTAAAATGTATATTACCTACTATAACAAAAGAAAATCAAAGCCTGCCACAAATGTGCTTCAAGTATGTTCATCAATTTTCTCCACCATAATTTTAGGTTAAAGTTATTTTTATTCATGAATTCAACAAATGTTTACTTAATAGTTGTTATATATGTGACACTTTACTAGGTGTGGGAGAGTTTGCAATTTATCAGAGAAAATTAAATATTGACGACTATTTCAGATGGAATGCCCCTGTTCTCCCAAAATTTATATCTTGAAGCCCAACACCCAAAGTGACTGTTTTTGGAGATGGAGGTAATTATGGTCAAATGAAGTCATTAAAGGTGTAGCCCTGACCCAGTAGGATTAATGTCCTTATAGGAAAAGACATAAGACAGCAAGTTCTCTTTATGTGAGGACACAGTGAGAAGGTGCCCATCTGCAAGCCAAGAAGAGAGTCCTCATTAGGAACTGACCCCACTGAACATTGATCTGGGACTGCTAACCTCTAAAACTGTGAGAAAATAAATTTGTTGTTTAACCCACTCAATCTATGCTATTTTGTTACAGCAGTCCGAAAACAAGTTAGTTTATCTCACTAACACAGTGAGATAAAGGATATGAAAGAGAAGTCTGTGAGATAATTTTCAATGAAAGCACCAAGACCATTCAGTGGGAAAAAGTCTTCAATAAAATAATGCTGTTGAGAAAACTGGGTATCTATGTGCAAAATAATGAAACTGGACCCTTAGATCATATCACATATAAAAATTAGATCAAAATCTAAGTATAAAAGACAAATTATAAAACTCTTAGAACAAATTTTATGAATAAACTTTGTATTAGGCAACAGTTTGCATTAGTCAACAGCTTCTTAGATATAGCAACAAAAGTAATAAAAGAATGTGAACCACACTACATAAAATTTAAAATGTGCTTCAAAAGACACAATCAAGAAATTGAATGGACAATCACAGAATAGGAGAAAATGTTTGCAAATCCTATATCAAATTAGGGTCTAGCATCCAGAATATATTAAGAATTCTTACCATTCACCAATATAAAGGCAACTCAATTTAAATATGGATAAATGATTTTAAGAAACATTTTTTCAAATAAGATACACAATTGGCAAATAAGCTAATGAAAAGATTATCAATAACATTAATTTTTAGGGAGATGCAAATGAAAACTAAAACGAGATATTCACACCCTCTAGAATTCTTATCAACAAAAACCAGGACAATCAAACATGGTAGTGAGGATGGAGAGACTTTGGAACCCTAATACATTGCTGGCAGGATGATAAAATGATTAAGCAGTTTTGGAAAACATTTTAAGTTTCTCCAAATTAAAGACAGAATTACCACATGGTCCAGCAGTACCACTCCTAAGTATTCAGACAAGAAAATTGAAAATCCTTATCCACTCAAAAACTGATACACAAATGTTCAGAGCAGCATTATTTATAATAGTCAAAAAGTGAAACTTCATGCGAGTGGTAACAAAATATGTAAATGGGTAAATGTGGTATGTACGTACATTAGACTTATTTGGCCATAAAAGGGAATGATGTCCTAATACTACAACATGGATAAATCTTAAAACATTATGCTATGAAAGACTCCAAACACAAAAGACCATGTGTTGTACGATTCTCTATATACAAAATATCCAGAATAGGTGAGAGAGTCAGAAAGTAGATTAATTGTTGTCAAGTGCTAAAGGGAGGGAAGAATGAGGAGGGATTATAAATGGATGTGAAAATCCTTTTTGAGAGATGAAAATATTCTAGAATTAAGTAATGACGATGGTTGTACAACCTTGTGCAATATACTAAATTGAATGTGCTAAAAATCCTTGAAAAGTCATTGAGTCATACATTTTAAAATGATGAATTACATGGTGTGTGTCTAATAGTTTAATTTGTATTACAAAAAATAATAAAGAATAGATACTATGTGATCAAAAATGAATCAGTGACCAGATTTCAGAGGTGCATGAAAATTGCCACAAAAGGTATAAACTAAGATCAGAAAGCACATGAGAACTAGCAGTGTGTGTGTCGGGAGGTGGGAGAAGAGGAAGGGAGAGGGAGAAGGAAGGAGAGAAAGGGGAAAAGAGGTAGAGAAGAGGTGTTAGAGTTGGCATAACATACTATAAAGGACAACTGGTAAATGAAAATGGGAAAGGAAAGTATGCACATGATTATGGAACAACTCTGTAAACTACATTAGAGTCGTGCAAGAGCCATTAAATGGTATTAAGCTATTGTATGACTTCCTTGGACTTGAAAGAGGAGTAATCTGAGTGTTAGGAGAATGGAAATGGCATAGGTACTTGCAAAAAATACTTCTTCAAGGAGTGTTAAGAAGACAGGATTTAAAGAATGCTAATTACTAGAGAAAATGTCAATGTTTATATCATGTAGGAAAACTATGCATTCTATTTTCAGACTTTAGAATTAATCATTGTTTCAAAAAATATTCTTGTAATGGTCTCTAAATTTAACTTTTAATTATGAAAAAAATAATTTTATACACATTGCTTCTTTCCCACCTCCTACATTCCAACAAGTCTTTAAAGCTCTTGAACTTCAGTTTTAAATGATCACTAACAAAAGGAGAACATGTTATTTTTTTAAGCCAAAACAAAGGAATACACACAGAGGTATGTGTATATAGTAACATACTGGTAAATGTTAGAGATAACTTATTCTAAATAGTAATGTAAATCAGCCCAAGATATAAATAATTTAACTGCATGATAATGAAAAAATAATGCTAGTTCTAAGGCAAAAAATTTTTATTTGTGTAAAATTGATTTCGAGGAGGAAATTTAAAATCAATTGGCCATGAACTACTGTTAATTAATTTTGAGGACTAACATGTTATGCGCCAAATTGTTTTCTCCCCACATTCATATGTTGAAGTCCTAACCTTTGGTGCCTCAGATTGTGATTGTATTTGAAGATAGGTCATTAAAGAGACAATTAAATTAAAATGAGGTCATTAGGTTAGGCCCTATTCTAATATGACAGATATCCTTATGAGAAGAGGAATTTAGGACATGGAAACTCATAGAGGAAAAAACCTATGTGAAAACAAAAAGAATATGCCTATCTATAAGCCAAGGAGAGAAGGCACAGAAGAAACCAACCCTGACAGCACCTTGATCTTGAACATCTAGTCTCCATGATTGTGAGAAATTTAAGTCCTGCAGTCTATGGTACTTTGTTATGGCTGTCCTAGAAAAATAACAAAATGTATTTTACTATTTTGGAGGATTTTTTCATCTAAAAATATTTTACTACTTTTGTATTTTTTGTTTTCAAATAATTTCACACACAAATAAGTTTAAAATTATACAAACAATTCCCATATGCCATTTATCCAGATTCCCCTAGTTATAACTATCTTAATATTTTTGCTTTAGCACTAATCTATATAACTGTACATAATTTTTATTTTTCTAAGCCATTTGAGAGTAAATTGTAGATGTGCTATTTTATTCCTATATACTTCACTATGTATTTATGAAGAAGCATACATAATTTTACTTTGATACAGTCCATTACCAAAATCAATAAATTATACTTGATAAAAATTATTTGTGTCTCCACAGGTCTTAGTAAAATATCCCTAAATAATACCTTTTGGAACAAAAAATACATATATTTTTAAATTCTATTAAAACAGATATTTATGTTGTAGATCTGTCCATTATTGATGTTAAATTTTATCATTGGGATAAGAGGATATGTAAAGTTTTACACTGTAAAGTTACTAGATATCCATTTTTGCTAAGTATTTTGTGAGGGAGATACATTAAAAATATGTAGCTATGCTATATTCCATCAAATTTTGACTGCTAGTTTTATCCATTGATGACTCTTACCTAGTCAGTTATTGCTATGCTGTTTGTCAAATGATGATTTTCTTAGTTTCATCATTCTTCAGTGTTTGGCAACCTACTTTAGGCTTTGCAGTTCTTCATGCATGTAGGACTAGTGGATTCTTATTCAGTAGGATAAATTCATTACTGTCATTATATATGTTGATATTCATATTTTCCCAGATTCAACCAGTAGGGGCCACTTTAGCCTGCTTCTATGTCCTTTTCTTCATATATCCGTTGACCTTTGCACACATTGTTAGTTTCAGACCCAGTGAGATATTTTGCTCACCTTGTACATTTCCTGCCCTAGACCTGGAAACAATCATTTATGCAGAAATCTAGATCCTTATGGTAGAGAAAAGAAAGGTCCTGCACCTGAATAATCCTGCTCTTCAGAGTGTGGAGCCATAAGAATCTACTGGAAGGGATGGTTCTGCCTCTAAGGATGCAAATTCAAAACTAAATAATGAAGATTTTTGTCCTATACACCAATGACTCAAGGTTTGAGTCATAAGTTGTCAATTATCAAAGATTTTTGTACAGTAGGGGCTGGGGGCATGTGGAATTTTCCAGTTGCAGAGATCATGTTAAATTGGAGTGGAAGAGGCCTGCTATGAGGAGTTATACCCTCTTTGAAAGAGTGAGAATTATCCTTAGATTAGGTAACCTCAAACTAGGATATCAGTTTGACCTATGAATCTTCTAGGGGATAAAAATGAGGGGTTTTTAAATCATGTAGCATTTTTAATCTTCATTTCATTCACCACTCAAGGAGAGACTTAATGGAATACTGTACGAAGATCATAGACTTTCTTTTCTCACAAAGGCCAAAAAAAGGGGGAAGATTATATTTTAACACATAACCCTCAATTGTGATTCTATGTTTGGGAAGATTAGGAATAGGTAGACTGTAAAAGTTCTTGTGAGCCATGACAAATTATTGATCTAGGAAGATTATGACTTAAACATTAAAATATGAAAGATGTAAAGAATTCACAAATAGCTAGAGAGTCAATAATATCCTGAAAGCATCAGGACGATTTACTTAGAAAATTACCCTAATGTTATCTCCTTGTAACATAAATTAGACTTACACAATGCCAATGTTCCTTGTCTTTCCTTTCTGCATGCACATTGAAATAATTTGCTGTAAATAATAGAAAGGATACCAGTAGTGTTATGAACACTATGAACAGCATAGTTTTGAACTCAGGCAGACCATTATAAAAAATGATTTTGAAAGTTGAAGCTTCCTGAGATTTTGGACAATAAATGGCAATGCCTAGTCCAGTCATCTGTTGCATTATTAGATGCTATTTGATGACAGCCAGGGCTGATTGAGATAAAAGAAACAGGCTACCAGGATCAAAACTTCAAATAATATGATATGCCAATAAGATGTACTGTCAGAGCGGATCAAGCCAGTTGCAGCCAATATAACATGAGCAGTGGACTAGGCTGTAAGGCCCTGGCATTGATAGAAAGCAAAACTGATAAGCCATTTATATGAGTCAGAATTCCAAACAGAAACATATGAAACGTTTATATTAGGATAATTTGAGGTCAGTTCTATAGATAAAATATGTGTGGAAGTGTGGACAGGGTGTTAAGAATCCATAAAGAATGTTGCAGTACCCACAATGAAGATTTGCTACTCCTAAATCTGAATAGGTAAGGAAAAAAAAGTTTTCAGAACCTGGAAGCAGAGACTATTGTGGAGAAGCCAGAACTAACCTAAAAGAATGCGGTTCAACTGATTATGCAAGGAGGTAGCAAGGAGGCTCTGTAACCTGATTTTAAACTCCTTTATCCCTGTGATTTTCTGTCTCTCTCCATGAGTGAAAATCAAATGGAAGTCTGAGAGTAGGAAGCTGTTGAGATGGTCTAAACAAAGCTAACATTCCAGGTAGAGAGCAGGGCACATGAAGATAGCGAATTTGAAAGGGAAAACGAATGATAACCAGCAGAGCAGGTTTTACTGCCCATAAATGACATTAAATAACTAGGGAGGCAGCTGTCAGGAGGCTGATGAAATACCCAAAAAGTCTAGGCTCTAGAATATTGCTTTAATGGTTCAAGATCTCATCAATATAGTAGTGGGGCTTTCCTAGATATTAGGACTAAAGAGAACTTGTCCTTGTTTGTATTTTTTCTTTTAACCAAAATGTATCCTAAAAACTACATGATTCTTTAGACTTCTTCACACATAGGTATAGATAATGCCTATGGTTTTATCTGTCATTTCAGCAAGACTATTCAGTAATATGAAGAATAGAGGTATATGTTCATAGTCATATATATTTATACTGAAGATGGTTGCTCTTATAATATGCATGTTAGCTATTTTTGTGCTTATAAGACAATGAGAATTAATCTCTATAAGTGCTTCTAGATATTAATATTCATAAGGATATTCATTTAATCAATAATCCAAAGTCTAGGTATATGAAACAATTGTTTCTTTTTTTTTATGCTTGAAATTGCTCTTAATGA
>NC_043706.1:59201485-59203139 GCF_006229205.1 Suricata suricatta
GTAAGGTTTGAGAGAGGGTTCCAGTCCCGCGGCGCTTGCAGGGACCCCAGAGAACGGGAAAAGATTGGGTCCCCCTGTCTGTGTTAGAAATCCTGCTGGTGGCAGCAGCAGGGTTTCGTTTCTGTTGGAGACTCTTGTGTATACCTCTCTGTGCATGTTTGCTGTGCAACTGTTTGTCTAAGTCCTCTGCTGGAGGGAGGCAAAGTGTGAGTCCTCAACGGGATGAAGGCGAAGTGTAATTATCTGTTTGCTGTGCGTCTAAGTGTAATTTTGATTGTGACTCTGACTGACGAGGACATGGGACAGTCTACTTCAAACCCCTAGATCTTTTTTTGCAGGAACAAATGGCCGACCTTCAACATTGGATGGCCAGAAGATGGAACCTTCGAACCCTGGTTAAAATCTTTTCTTTCTCCTAGGATCCTAGCAGCAAAAATTACTACCACCCAAGAAACCAAAAGTATTGGAGCTCTTCAGTAACATTTCTGGCTTCCCCTCCCATTCTTTTTTCTGCACCTACTTGAGTGTGATATGCCTCATTGTCTCCTCCTAGCCTCGGGGGCTAAGAGCAAAAGGCACTCCCAGGGACAGCTAGGTTTTGGGAGCTGGGGAGGCACTCTTGTTTTTTCTGCCACCCTGAAAATGGCGCCAGTAATCTGTAAAAGTCACCTGTTAGAACCTCCGGAGGTAAGCTAGTTCAATTTTAAATGCACATGTGCTTTTGTCTGGGGTATTAAGTGGAAGCCTGGAGTCATGACTTCCTGCCCCAAGGCTACACCAAGACTTCGGTAGGCCCTTTAGTAAATCTGTAAACACCTGTTTTGTGGCCACTTCTGTACTTGTTTGTCCAGTTGTTATTGTCGTTGTTTTTGGTCTTGTCTGTGGAAAGCCTATGGGAGGGAATGTAGTAACCTCTGGTGTGTATGTGAGTGTGAGTGGGCGGCTCGGTCTGGCTCGCCTACTGAGTTCGAGTCTGTGGCTCCAAGGGTGAGCATCCTTAAGATCCTGAAAAGCCCACAGGGCTGTGCAGAGAAGGAGACCTTATTGGTCTGGCTGAGATAAAATCATACTGAAGGGGACACTGACTCTCTGTGTTCCTCTGCCTTGTAGAAGTGAGGGCTTCTCCCTTCCTCATTTCCCAGGTTAACAGCTAAAAGTTTAAAACTGAAAACTCTCCTTCTCTTGCTCTCCCTTCCCCATTGTTTCTTCTGTAGCACCTGGGTGGGGAGAGGCCAATCTGCATAAATTGCCTGAGGCAATGGGTTCTCCCTTGCCCTAGGTGAGAAGGAACAAAGGACTGCAGAAGTCAGACGTTTTGCATCAAATTTCCAGGTCAAAATTGACTAGGGAACAAAGTGTCTCACATGGCTCATTCAGTGTTTGAATTAATCTAAGTCTGTTGGCTTGCTTATACCTGGGTTTGTAACAGTTCAAATAAGTTCCTGTTAAGTAATAGTTAATTTGGTCTGTCTCAGTTTTCATGGGTAATTGTTAAGGTTTTGCTTTGATAAATTAAGATTAAATTCATTGGCTGTCTAATAAGGTAAAAACTACAAACCACAACTAGTGATTGATATATTGGTATAGGACGAGGTCTGTAGATGCGTGTGCTTTTTGACTAGTGACAAAACAACTGGGGATATTTAAAACTGTT
>NC_043706.1:59203239-59206605 GCF_006229205.1 Suricata suricatta
TTTTGCTTTGATAAATTAAGATTAAATTCATTGGCTGTCTAATAAGGTAAAAACTACAAACCACAACTAGTGATTGATATATTGGTATAGGACGAGGTCTGTAGATGCGTGTGCTTTTTGACTAGTGACAAAACAACTGGGGATATTTAAAACTGTTTAAGAGCTGCTTTGTACTTAATTGGTTTATAAAATTTCCATCAAAGAAAAGTTCTGGTATAAACATCTTTCAGTTGGTTACTAAGTCCTCAATTGGAGACTAAAGGTTCAGACTGATGGGAGAAATAAGAAAAGCAACTCTATATGCAGGAAATTGGGGATGTGTAAGAAAAATATAAGAAATAAAAGTACATTTTTGTTGAGGGTAAAAGAAAGTAATTTTGTCTTAGATGAGACTGGTTGTTTGTAGAGAAATGACTTTGGGGAAAAAGTTCAAAGGCAAAGGAAAGTTGCCAAAGGTTCCTGTAGGGAAATCATTAAAAAAAGAAATTTTATGTGTGAGGTTGAGATGAATGGAATATTAAAGGTATACTATGTAAATGAAGGGTTTCTCTTTTGTTAAGAAGACAAAAGCTTTAGGTCTTATCTTTATCAGGTCTTTGATTGCTTAGTTAAAATTCTCTGAGGTTAAAAAAGGAGTTAGGGGGGCTCCTGGGTGGCTCAGTCAGCTAAGTGTCTGGCTTCCACTCAGGTCATGATATCAGGGCTCCTGGGTTCAAGCCCCGCGTCAGGCTCTGTGCTGACAGCTAGCTCAGAGCCTGTTTCGGATTCTGTGTGTGTCTCTCTCTCTCTCTCTCTCTCTCTCTCTCTCTCTCTCTCTCTCTTTCTCTGACCCTCCCCTGATTACAGTCTCTCAAAAATAAATTTTAAAAAAATAAATAAAGGAGTTAGGCTTTGCTAAAGGATCCCAAAGGCAAATAAGACCTTTTATTGCCACTTTGGTTAAATAAATAGAGTTTTCAGATTTGTAACAATTTGTAATTCTATTTAGGATGTGCTTTGTAATTTCCTAAGGTTTTTTAACAAATTTCCCAGTATTCAAATGGTAGAAAAGTCTTTTGACCAATTGGGCCCTTTCATTCAGGAGGCCAAGTTACTTAAAAGCACTGTTGTATAGGTTATATTGTATGGGTAAAGGCTGCAACTGCTCAAATATATGTGCAGCCCCTAAAGTTTTAATGTTTGGGTAAGATCATTACTTAACACCTTTAGTTATCAAAATGTTAAGTGTCACTAAATTGCTTTGTCAAAGTGCATTATAATGAACTCCTCAGATCCTTAGATTCTGTCACAGAACGTGTTCTTCTTCAAGGAAAGTTGTGATAAGGAGTTTGGGGACAAATGCAGTATTTGACATCTTTTAAGATAAATACTAAAATGGGTAAAAACTTCCAGAGTTAGAAGATGCATTAAAGCTAAACAAAAATTAAAAACATGGGACCAAGTAAATCGATAAAATTATAGTTTTGTAACTCTTGTTGGAAATATTGTTGGTCCTTTAATGTTTGCTTATCCAGATTAAGAGACTTTCTCGTGAGATATCTGTGACATACAGAAATGTCATAAAGTATTTGTTTGTCTAGAGCATTCAACTTTTCTCTCTACTTAAACCGTCTGAAATTCAAAAACTCAGTGAGTATTTCTTTCATGGCTATTACAATTGTTTGCATAAGTTCAATAAGAATCTGTTCATTTTATAGTAGGACACCAATTGGAAATACTGGTTGTTTGACCAAAGCTTTGACTGGAATGTCCTGTTTGAGAGTCAGGCATAGGCTCAGAGATGGCCTGACAGCTTTGAGGAACTAAGGTTGACTTTATGGAACATGGAGCCATAAAGCCTCGTGGAAATGTTGGCTGCATACCTTGCTCACAGAGTTCCCAGCAGCCTCCCCAGGTGAGTAAAGAAGGTCACTTCCTGGCAGGTGCAGGAACCTCGGCATATGTTGGGGCCCTCGGGAAGAGGAGTCTGCCCAGTTTAACAGGTATTGCAGGCCTGTCTGATGGAAAGTGCTGGCTTGGCTCGGCCTCTGGCCCAGTGCGGCTACTAAAAGTTCAACCTGGAGATTCCTTATAAAAAGGGACCCAGCAAAGCAGACTTCAAAAAAGTCCTCATGAACAATCTTTATTCTTGCTGAGCTTATGTAAATAATTAGGCCAGGGTTGTTTAGGATGGACTTGTTCTACCAATGCATTAGTCTCGATTTGGTTATCTCTGGTAATGGAGGATTTTAGAGGAAAAAAAACTGTTTCAGCAATGCACTACTGTAAATGTAGTTCTAGTTCTGAGTATTTTTAAATATTTGTTGTTGGATCTCAGGCTTGTTAGTCTGTGAGGATGATATTTAAAAATGGGGGTCACGCCTTTCCAAAAGACTTAAAGGTGGAATTCACAGATACGCAACTAAACAAAAAGTTCAGCCCCTATTAAAGTTTCAGGTATCTCTCTGGAGTTAAGTGGACCAACTCAAAAAAACCCCTTAACCTGGTGAGGTGATCCAGATCCAGTCGATCAGCTTGAACTGATCCTCAAAAAGACTCTAACTTCAGGGATCTCCAGCCCTGCTCCAGCCACACCCCAGAAGCTGGCTGGTCTAGCACAGCAAAAGCCTGAGGAATCATTGGTACAGTAAAATAAACTGTCCTGCCTCTTTGCCATCAGAATGGCAAATGTTGCCCAAGAAAGCTGGGGAAACAGCAAAAGTTCCTGATAGGATGTTCTGTTGGTAATGGTCTTAAGAACATGTAGCCTTGGGGCGCCTGGGTGGCTCAGTCGGTTAAGCCTCCGGCTTCTGCCTAGGTCAGATCTCACGTTCGTGGGTTCGAGCCCCGCGTCGGGCTCTGTGCTGACAGCTAGCTCAGAGCCTGGAGCCTGCTTCCGGTTCTGTGTCTCTTTCTCTCTCTGCCCCCTCTCTCATGCTCTGTCTCTCTCTGTATCAAAAATAAATAAAACATTAAAAAAATTTAAAAAAAAAAAAAGAACATGTAGCCTTAAACCAAAACAGTGGTAACATAGCTGACCCAGGATTGGGTCAGTTACCAGACAGAGGGGGGAATGTAAGGATGCAGGTCTGAAACTGACTCCATGAAACAATAGAAGGGCACACATTGCCCAAGGCAAAAGGGACCACCCTTGTAACATTCTAAGGGCAGGCCTAAAGATGGAGGCTAAGACTAGTCACGCTCTACCTGAGGGTCCTGGGCCCACTCTGTGATTGGTCAATACTCTAAATGTTGTGATTGGGTCCCGCCAAAAGTAACAAGTACTCTAGGCAATGTGAATGGTTAAACCTGCTGTCAATAATATTGTATAATAATAATTGGATCACTGTACCTATGTCACAATTTCCTGTAACTCCCCCTTCCCAA
>NC_043706.1:59206705-59278559 GCF_006229205.1 Suricata suricatta
TTTTTAAATAGAATTCTAATGTAAAATTTTGTTGTTGATTAAAGTGAGACCCATATGCTTTAAATACTAAATGTGAGAATGGAAAAGTTATAACTCTATTTGGAAATTATGAGAACTGTCCATGAGTATCATTTATATGGAATGCTAATATGGCAGTAGGACTGCCTAAAACTCATATTCTTTTCAAAAAATTTTTATTTTAATATGAGATTATTTTTTATACCATAATACATGGACAAGCTGTCTCCCAACCAACTAGAATACCAAAATCTCCAAATTAGAAAGACTTGATAAGAGCATATCATTGAATAAAATAACTTGTGAATTAATTGTTGGGAATTTGAATGTTTATAATCTTCTTGCAGAATATGCAAGCCTTTTTATCTTTGTCCCTCTAGAGATACTCTCAATTGTCCTCAGAAGGCTGACCTGTTGAGAGTGTATATTAAGAGATTCCTTGGCCCTTTGGCTTTCAATTCAATTTCATCAACATGAACACTGGGATAAATCAGAGGAAGATGAGAGAATTTAGAGTACGTATTCCCCTATTTCCTCCTTTAGGGTTTGGATAGGATGCCTACCTTACTCAACTAAAGATCAACTCTAACGTCAAGCTGCCCTTTGCATATAGCTTTCTCTCATTGCAGGTTCCAGTACTCTCTATTCTTCTGATCTAAGCTCATCACACTTGCTCAAATGACCATCAGAAATAGCATGGGTTGGAGCACAAATAGAAGATGACATTTAGAAGATCTGGTAGATTTGGCACTTAGTCATTATGATGACATGAGTGATTATAAGGCAATTATAAGGGGTAGCTTACTGGCTCCCATGATCCTAAAGAGCTTAGATAAAGAGAAGGGGAACGTAAAAGCTGTATATATCCTACTCAATGTGTGAACAATCAGACAGCCTTGACAGTTCTAAAACAGTTTCCATCTCCTGTAATTGCAGTGCAGAGATCTATGCTTAGTGGACAAAAGAGTTACATAGTTGCAGTGCCAAATATTAAAACTACATGATATTTTGCTAAGTCAAGGACAATGGAGGAATGTATTGAAATCATCAATATGGATGAAACATTTAGGATAGAGATACAAAGCTGAAAATTTTAAACTAAATCCTCTTGAATTTTCCATGCCACAAGAGGTAGACCCCCATCTTTATTTCCCCAACCATTAAGACTTTTCTGCTTCATCATAAAACAATACTAAAGAATTAGGAGTGCCTGGGTGGGTCAGTTAGGTAAGCATCTGACTTTGGATCAGGTTATGATCTCACAGTTTGTGAATTTGAGCCCTATGTCAGGCTCTGTGCTGACAGCTCAGAACCTGGGGCCTGCTTTGGATTCTGTGTCTCCTCTCTCTGCCCCTCCCCCACTCACGCTCACTCTCTCTCAAAAACGAATAAACATTTAAAAATTTTTTAAATAAAGATTTCAGCTGGGGAAGCCGCCTCACAAGCAGTTGGTCCCACCACTACACCTTTATTAGCCTTAAGTTCTTAATGAGAATTAGATCCCATTCAACTTTTTAAAGTAATTTTCCAAGGCAGAAATGGGCTGTATAACTTAAAATCATGTATATGTAATCAGCTAAAGTCTGAGAATCGTCAGTGAAATAGATTATTAGACCACAAAGGATGGAATATAATTTTGGTTATGTTAAATTTATAGGTACAGATGTGTTCATTTATGATTAAACATTGAATGTGTTCAGTTGAGCATGTAGGGGTAGCATTAAAAGTCTGTTTAGTAAGAAAATTCATGCCTCAAGTCAAAGATAGCTGACAGATAAGTAACTGAAATGTTTGAATTTCTTGCTTTATGGTAGAGGAAGGAGTCTGAAAACTCAGAGGTGGAAATATTGAAATAGTTACGTTTTGTACATTTTTCTTGGCCAACCCCCAATCATATCCTCAAGGAGATCTTCAAGGTATTCTTCATGCCTTGTTGAAGGCATTCTTGTACCAGGGGGTTAAGAAAGTTATTGGTAAAGCAGACACTGGCATCCTTAAAATGCTCAACGATGTCTGTCCTCTTTGGACCACCAGTGGTGGTGGTGGCAGGTGCAACAATGGTGTTAAATTCTCTGATATCAATGAGATGATGGGATCCAGGATATGAGATGCTAGAGTAATAATGCCATCGGCAGCAAGTCCACAATAAGCCACAGGAATGGATTAGTAGTCAGGATGTTTTGATCTGTACATGTATGTGGTGATGACTTTGTCATTGTGGAGTATCTAGAATTTTGTTTTAAGTACTCTACTAAGGTGTCCAATTTTTTAAAGTCCTAAGCTGAGGTAGAGCTAGAGACATATAGAGATAGATTTTAAAAAGAATGGGAATAGAACTACACACATTTTGCCTAGGCTTTGTGACCAGGAATTTCACCTATCACTGTGAGATTCATGGCCTTCTGCCTAGATATAAGCCTGCTTGTGGTCTTAAAGCCTCTTTTGACTAAGTATGTGGTTAAGGTTATTAAGGATCTTGAACAAAGTTGATATACAATGGAAATGACACAGCATTATCAGATAGCGGTTAAAAGACCCACTTTATGTCTGATGGAGCTGGAACAGAAAATATAGCTTGCACCTGAAATTAAGTTGGACTTCCCAAACCTTCTTTATCCCGTAATTTAACTTACACCTCCAGTTGTAGGCTGAGCAACTAGAGAATTATAAACTTCCTCCTGTAGACACAGGGTCTACTTTCACTAACTTCTCCAGAATGATACAGTAAAACACATTCAAATTATTAGGATAATACAGCATCCACAAAGAATCTAAATTTGACTGAACTATACTTGCTCATTTCACTCATACCACCAATATCACCAATCAAAGGAAGACTCTTATTCTATTGTAAAAGAGTATGAGGTGAAAACACAAGTGCCAATTTTTCAGGGCTTGTGAAATGACCTTTCTTATGGAATTAAATAGGAACAGTGGAAAAAGTGTAACAGTCATTATCCCTACAGTTACATCTTCTTTTATATTTAAGATGAGTTGTGAATTTTCTTTCTTTTTGATCATAATTTGAAGTTTGTCTCTTTTATTTTTAATCTGTTTTTTTCATTTCTGATACCGATATTGGCCATATGGTATTATATTTAAGAGCTTAAAAACTACTTGTTTGGACTACCACATGTTCAGTTTCTGAAAATGTTCCATGTTTGTTTGGAAAGAATATATATTCTCTGTTTTCAGTTATGTAAATATGTTTGTAAATAATCTAGACAGTTAATACTTTCTATTCAAAATTCTGCATCTCCAGTTATATTCTATTACTGAGTATGGGTCCCAACAGAATTAACTTAAATTCTTACATTGTGATTATCAGTGTGTCAGTTTTTTCTTGTTCTTCCATCATTTTTGCTGCATATAATTTGGAATGACATATTAATGTTTATTTATTTTGAGAGAAACAGGGACGGGGTGGGGGGGAGAGAGAGAGAATGAGAATGAGAGAAGAAAGAGAATGAGAGAATGAGAATCCCAAACAGATTCCGTGCTGTCAACACAGAGCCTGTCACAAGGCTTTACATCCCAAAGCACTAGAACATGACCTAGGCCAAAATCAAGTCAGATGCTTAAACAACCGAGTCACCCAGGCACACCTGGAATGATATTATTAAGAAAACACAGGATTTTACACATCGTATCTTCTTCATGAATTTTGTTTCAAATCATTATTTTTTCTGTTTATCCATTTGGACACTTTCCACATGATTATATACTTTTTAAAAAATCTGTTCAGATGAGTCTAGGGTATTTTGGAAACTCTCAGTAAGTGCTTTGTTTTGTTATGGCAAATTATATGAATAAATTTTTAAATATAAAACCATTCTTGCATTCCTAGAATAAACCCAACTGAATTTTAATGAAAGTTTTAAAACTAGATTTAGTTGCTCATATTTATTTTAGAATATCTGTAATCATGCTTGATATTTACTATCAAATGGCCTATAATTTCCATACCTTATAATGTCCTTTCATTATAATTCAATTATAATTATAAAATGAGTTGAAAACGCCTCTTTATCTATTTTCTAAAATAGTCTCTATTTAAAATACTTAAATGGCTTAAGAACCATTGGTACTAAAACTATATGGATTTAATAGGTTTCTAGTTGATATTTGAGAAGCAATTTTAGTATTAAAATGTATAAACCTATTCACATTTCTTTTTTATTCTGATTAGGTAAGTTACAGCAAATTAGGCAATTGTTTGTCTAAGTTATAGTTAGCAGCACAAACTTTTAATTTTCATTATTGCTTTTTAAAGTCCTTTATGTTTCCTTGTAGCTATGCCCACATTTTTGCTGATTTTTCTATTATTATTTTGCTTTATTTTATCTAAGATTTGTTTATTTTGGTATAATTTTTAAGGAACAATTTTTCACTCTTTATCCTCTCAACTATATTTTTGTTTTCTACTTCTTAATGTTTACTCTTAATTGTTTCTTTTTTTTCTACTTCATTTATTCTGGAGCTCTTTTTTCTAGATCTTGACCTCATTTTTATTTCATTATTAGTATTTTTTAAACCATCTTATATGACTGGAACATCTCTAAGTCCTGCTTTAGTTGTCATCCGTGCGTGTGTGTACATGTATGTATACTTTTAAATTTCTATTTTCGTTTTATTGCTGCAGAGCACTGATATTGTTATTCATGATATGAATCCTCTAAAAGGTCTGACATTTTTCTATGCTGACTATATAATACATGGACAAATTTTGTAAATCTTCTCTACATGTTTATAAAGGTTATATATTATCCATTCTGTCCATTAACTCAAATATATTAATTTTAGCAAATGTTCTTCACCCTTGTTATTTCATTTCAAATTCTAAAAGTTCTAAAAATGCCTTTTATGATCAAAATTTATCAAATAGCCCCTGTAATTCTATTTGAGACTATATTATTTTGAGTACTTTAGAATCTCATGGTTTGTATATGTCAAAAAAAATCACAAGTTGCATCATAAATAAAAATGAAGATATCACTATGTGGGCAATTTTTCCATTCTTATTATTTAACTTCATATGAACTACATACTATTGTTTCCTCATTGTATCATTATATATGGGTCACTTTTATCCCCAATATTGACTTTTACCATAATTACAATATTTGGATGGCTATGTTGCCAACTGTATACTGTATATTTCTGTGTACTTGTATTTTACTTAAGACCCTTATAAATTAAATTTTAATTTTGTTTCTAGATCAAACCTGACAACCTTATATACTACTAGTGATTTATTGCACTTGTATACATATCACACATGGACATATTCATATTGTTCCTATAATCTTTGGAATTTATGCTTTCTAACGTATCCCTCTGCTCTTGTGTTTTCTATTTGATCTGCCTTCTTTGGGGATACTTAAGATTTATTTATTTATTTATTCATTCATTTATTTATTTTTAATGCTTGTTTATTTTTGAGAGTGAGAGAGAGAAACAGTGTGAGCAAGGCAGAAGCAGAGAGAGACACACACACACACAGACTCTGAAGAAGGCTCCAGGCTCTGAGCTGTTAGCACAGAGCCCAATGTGGGCCTGGAACTCAGGAACCCTGAGATCATGACCTGAACCAAAGTTGGACACTTAACCGACTGAGCCACCCAGGCACTGCTAGATATTTTAAATTCAGTTATTTCCCAACTATTAATCTGAAAACTATGTATTCAATTTCTACTTTTTTTTCTTTTTCTCCAATCCTTGCCAATACTTGCTATTTCTTGTCTTTTCTTTTAATATTGTCAAATTGGTTTCCATATAACACCCAATGCTCTTCCCCACAAGTGCCCTCCTCCATTATCACCACCACCCTTCCTCCTCCCCCTCCCCCTTCAACCCTCAGTTCCTTTTCAGTATTCAATAGTCTCTCAAGTTTTGCGTCCCTCTTTCTCCCCAACTCTCTTTCCCTCTTCCCCTCCCCCTGGTCCTCCATTAGGTTTCTCCTGTTCTCCTGTTAGACCTATGAGTGCAAACATATGGTATCTGTCCTTCTCCGCCTGACTTATTTTGCTTAGCATGGCACCCGCGAGGTCCATCCACTTTGCTACAAATGGCCAGATTTCTACTCTTAATAGCAATTCTTAAGTTCTAAACACATAATTGTTACAACAGAGAATAAAGTTTGATAATATCTTCATTTTTCACTTTAATAATACAAGAATCTTTGAATTGATTTTATTAACTACCCTTCATTTAGTGAATGTTACACACTTGTGGTCTTGTGCTATATCCTCAAATGAGTAATTTTATTGTTTTATTTTTTACATTTATATAAAAATATCTTTTTATAACTTACCATTTCTTTTTACATTTACTCTTTTCATCTGAGTTCATTTCCTCCTTTTTGAATAACATGAGCTAGTATTTAAACATTTATTGGTGGGCGCCTGGGTGGCTCAGTCGGTTAAGCTTCCAACTTCGGCTCAGGTCAGATCTCACATTCGTGGGTTCGAGCCCCGCGTCGGGCTCTGTGCTGGCGGCTAGCTCAGAGCCTGGAGCCTGCTTCCGGTTCTGTGTCTCCTTTGCTCTCTGCCCCTCCCCCTCTCAGCTCTGTCTCTCTCTGTATCAAAAATAAATAAAACATTAAAAAAATTTTTAAACATTTATTGGGACTGTGAGTGGTAAGCTCTTCCAGTTTATGCTAAAATAATAAAAAGTCTTTTTTGTTTGATATTTTGAATGATAATTGATATCATATTCAGTGTTGACAATTCTTTTCTCTCAGCACATTGAACACCATATTCCTCGAATTCTAGCTTATGTTGTTCCCAGTAATGTAAGTAATACTTCTTTAAAGGTGATTTCTTTTGTTCTTTTTTAAGAACTTCACTTTAATTTTGGACATTTATGGATATCTGCATATCTCCACTTATGGATATTCTGCCTGACTCCCTTCTTTCCTTCCTCCTTTCCTTCACTTTCATCTTGTTTGATACTTCTCATTTCTTCTGAAAATCTCTAAATATTAATTCTCATATTCTTTCTACTCTTGAATTCCTGTTAGACATACATTGGATCTTTCATTCTACTTTCTATTATTCTTAACACATCATTCATATTTTCCATCTCTGTATCTTATTTTAGTGCTTTCTCACTCTCAGTGGAGTATTTAATTCATTGGTTTACTTGCCTTTCAGGATTTTAATTTGTGGAATTTCTATTTTGTGCTATTGAATTTTAAGATATTTTTTATTTCTTCCCCTAAGTGTGATTTCCTTTTATCAATGTCAAATCATCTTCAACAAGTGTATTCAATAATCTCTACTAGTTTTGTTATATAAAAATTTTAGGTTCAAGTGATGCTGTTTGTCATGTCTGGCTATCATTCATGGTAGCTTCATTTTTGGTATAGTTTGTAATTTTAAGTATAAAGATCAGGAAGTCTTGACATCAGGAGTAGAACCCAGTGATTTATCTTTTATATATAATACCCAGTGCTCATCCCAACAAGTGCCCTATCAGCCATTTAATCCATCCCCCCATCCACCTCCCCTCCAGGAACCCTGTTTGTTCTCTGTATTTAAGAATCTCTTATGGTTTGCCACCTCTTTGTTTTTATATCATTTTTCCTTCCCTTTCCCTATGTTCATCTATTGTGTTTCTCAAGTTCCACCTATGAGTGAAATCATACGATATCTGTTTTACCCTGACTTATTTTGCTTAGCATAATATACTCTAGTTCCATCTGTATTTTTGTTAATGGCAAGATTTCACTTTTTCATTGCTGAGTAGTAGTCCAAAAATTCGTACATTTTTTAAAAACCATCTTAGTAGTAAGATCAAGACAGAAAAACTTTGCTTACATAAATACTGAGAGTTTTGTTTTTCTACTGTATCTATTTAACTCATAGTATAACATTTCGAGGGTTCTGTATTTAGTCAAATCATTTCTAACTACCTGAATGGGTAAAGGCTCTATCCCCCCTCTTCACATGGTAAATGCCTACCAGGAACTCTTCAGCACAAGTAGATATACTTCTCCCTCTGGTTTTCAGTCCCATCTTTGTTTGAGGTCCTGGGTATTCCCAAACTTTTTCATGAGTACAGCTATGTAGTATTACAGAATGTGGTCTTTGTTTCTTCATCATTTCTAGGTGTCCTAAAACAGGAAGTTATTTAAGTTCTCTAATCCACCCTACTTTTTATTTAATAAGCCATTCTCTTTGATTTTATTTAAGTTATCTCTAAGTGATGATACTTGAGGATGCCTGGGTAGCTCAGTTGGTTAAGACCTGACTTTGACTCAGGTCATGATCTCATGGTTCCCTTTTCTCCACATCCTAAACAATGCTTTCTAAGTTTAACCATTTTGTTATTGGCCATTCTCACTGGTGTGAGGTAGTATCTCACTGTGGTTTTGGCTTGGACTTCCTGATGACTAGTTGAGTATCTTTTCATGTGTCTGTTGGGCGTTAGGTCCTCCTTGGAAAAATGCCTATTCAAGTCCTCTGTCCAATTTTAATTAGGTTATTAAATTTGTTCTTTTTGTGAGCATATTGAGCTATATGTTATCTATACATTTTGAGTATTAATGCCTTAATAGATATAAGGCTTAAAATATTTTTCTTCCATTCAATAGGTTGCTTTCTCATTTTGTTGCTGTTTCATTTTGTTGCTGGTTTCCTTTGCTGTGCAGAAGCTTTCAGTTTGATATAGTCTAATTTGCTTATTTGTTTTTGATGTCATATTAAAAATCTTACCAAGATTGATGTCAAGGAGCTGACCGCTAGGTTTTCTTCTAAGAGTTTTATGGATTCAGGTCTTACATCGCTGACTTCAATCCATTTTGATTTAATTTTTGTTGTATGTGTAACGTAGTGTCCTAGTTTTCCCAGAACCATTTAATGAAGAAACTGTCTTATCTCTGCATTATTATTTGGCTCCTTTGTCATAAATACATTGGCCATATATGTGTGGAAATATTTCTGACTCTTTATTTTGTTTTATTGACCCATGTGTCTGTTTTTATGTTAATACCAGACTGTTTTGAATACCATAGCTGTGTAATATACTTTGAGATCAGGGACTGTGATACCTCCAGCTTTGTTTTCTTTCTCAAGATTGGTTTCACTATTTTGGATCTGTGATTCTACAAATATTTTAGAATTGTTTGCTCTCTTTCTGTGAAAAATGACATTGAAGCCTTGATAGTGGGTGCTTTGCATCTGTAGATTGCTTTTGGTAATATATACAATTAAATACCATTCATTCTTTTCATCCATGAGCATGTTTTATATATATATGTATATATATGTGTGTGTGTATGTATATGTATATATATATATGTATGTATATGTGTGTGTATATATATATATATATATATATATATATGAAGAATACATTTCCATTCAGTTTCCTTCATTAATGTTTACAGTTTTCTGTGTTTAGATCTTTCACCTTCTTGGTTAAGTGTATTGCTAGATATTTTATTTCTTTTGATGCAATTACAAACGGAAATGTATTCTTCATTTTTCTTATACTTTGCCATTATTGTATGGAAACAACCAAATTTCATGTATTGAATATTTGTCCTGCAACTATACTGAATTTGTTTTTAGTTGTAACAGGTTTTGTTGGAGTGTTTCAAGTTTTCTATGTATAATATCATGTCTTCTGCAAATAGCAACAGTTTGCTTTTCCTTTCCAGTTGTGATATCTTTTATTTTCTTATCTAATTGCTCTAGAAAGGACCTCCAGTACTTTACTGAATAAAAGTGATGAGAGAGTAGGCAGCCTTATCTTTTTCCTGATCATACTGAAAACGTTTTCATCTTTTCACCCTTGATTATGTCAGGATTGGTCCTATCCTATATGACCTTTATTATGTTGAAGCACATTTCTTCTGGAAACACTTTGCTGAGATTTATTTTTATCATAAATGGATGTTGAATGTTGTCAAATGCTTTTTCTCCATCTCTTGAGATCATCATAATTTTATCCCTTATTAATGACCTGTATCACTTTGATTGATTTGTGGATGTTGAATCAGACTTTGTTCCCTAGAATAAATCCCACTTGATGATGGTATATAATTCTTTTAGTGTGTTGTTGAACTTTATTTGCTAATATTTTATTGAAGATTTTTGCATTTATATTTATCAGGAATATTTCCCTGTAATTTTTTTCCTTATAGTTTCATTTCTTGTCATCTGGTTTGAGTATTAGTGTAGTGGTAGCCTTATAAAATGAGTTTGGAGCATTTCTCCTTCTATTTTTTTTGGAAGAGTTTAAATAGGATTCGTGTTCAATCTTCTTGGAATATTTGATAGAATTAACCAGTGAAGGTGTCTTAACCTAGATTTTGTTGGAAAATTTTTGATTCCTGATTCAGTCTCCCTACTAAAAACTAGCCAATTCACGTTTTCAATTTCTCCATGATGCAGTCTTGGAAGACTGTATTTCTAGGAATTTATTCATTTCTTCTTGGTTGTCTAATTTGTTGGCATATAATTTTTCATAGTGGTCTCTTATTATCCTTTATATTTCTATAGTACCAGTTGTAAATTTCCTCTTTCACTGCTGATTTTACTTAAGTCAACTTTTTATTTTTTAGCAAATGTTTGTTTATTTTTAAAAGAGTGCAAGCAGGGAGGGGCAGAGAGAGGGAGAAGGAGAGAGGATCCAAAGTGGGCTCTGCCTGCACTGACAGCGGTGAGCCCAATTTGGGGCTTAAACTCACAAACTACGAGATCATGATCTGAGCCAAAGTCGGATGCTCAACTGACCTGAACTACCAAGGTGCCCTAAGTCCTCTTTTTATTTTTTTTACTTCATTATTGAAGTATAGTTGATATACAATGTTATATGAATGTAAAGTGTACAGATATGGTTATGGCAATTCTACATTATACAGTGTATAATATGTATGTATGTATGTGAGAGCACTAGCAGAGAAGAAGTTAAATTGTTCACCACAATTTAAGTATAGTTGCCATCTATTAACATAAAATATTATTAAAATATTATTGACTATATTCCCTATACTGTACTTTTCTTTCCCATAAATTTCGTATTTTATAACTGGAAATTTGTACCCCTTAATCCCCTTCACCTATTTTCAAACATCTCTCCACTCTCTCAATTTTGCAACCACTAGTTGTTTCTCTTAATGTAGAAGTCTGTTTCTGGTTTTGTTTTTTCAACATATGCTCATTTGTATGTGTTTTATATCCCACATATAATTGAAATCATATGGAATTTTTCTTTCTCTGTCTGGCTACTTTCACATAGCATAATACCCATTAGATCTGTCCATGTGGCCATAGATATCATTGCTCTTTATGTTTCCATAATAGTTCTGTGTGTGTATATACACGCAGTATAATATACCACATTTTTATCCATTCATCTATTGTACACTTAGGTTGCTTTTATATCTTGGCTATTGTAAATAATTATGCAATAAACATGTGCATGCATATATTTTCTCAAATTGATAATTTTGTTTTCTTTGGGTAAATCCCTAGTAGTGGGATTATTGGACCATATGGTAGTCTATTTTTAATGTTTTGAGAAATCTCCATACTCTTTTATAGAGTGGCTGCACCAGTTTGCATTCTCACCAGCAGTTTATGAGGTTTCCTTTTTCTCCACATCCTTGGCAACATTTGTTGTTTCTTGTGTTTTTTATTTTAGCCATTCAGAGTGGTGTAAAGTGATGTATCACCTTTATTTTGACCTGCATTCTATAATGATTATGTTGAAAGATTTTTCATGTGTGTGTTGGCTATATATATGTCTTTGAGAAAATGTCTACTCAGGTTCTCAGCTCATTTTTAAGCAGATTATTTATAGTTTTCATGTTGAAAACTTGAATTAGTTATTTATGCATTTTAAATGTTAATCCTTTATCAATTATATCTTTGGCAAATATCTTCTCTCATGTAGGATTCTTCTTTTTCATTTTGTTGATGGTTTCCTATGCTGAGCTAAACCGTGATGTTTTGGTGTATTTACAGTTGTTTGTATGTATGTTTGTATGTATGTATGTTAGCACTAGCAGAGAAGAAGTTCAGGGAGAGGGAGGGAGGGGGGAGAGAGAGGGGGAGAGGGAGGGAGGGAGGAGGGGGGGAGAGAGAGAGAGAGAGAGGGAGGGAGAGAGAGAAACTTAAGCAGGCTCCGTGTTCAGCATGGAGCTCTACAAGAGGCTTAATGCCCCGACCCTGGGATCATGACCTTAGCTGAAATCAAAGTCAGATGCTCAACCAACTGAACCACACAGGTGCCTCTCCAATAGTTTATTTTTGTTGTTGTTTCCTGTGCCTGAGTAGACCTATATAGAAATATATTGCAAAGACTATCTTTGTTCAAGAGATAACTGCTTATTTTTTCTTTTAGAAATTATATGAGGGGTGCTTAGGTGATTCTGTCGGTTGTGCCTGATTCTTGATTTAAACTCAGGTCGCGATACCATGGGTCATGGGATCAAGCCCTGTGTTGAGCTTGGCACTGACAGTGTGGAGCCTACTTGGGATTCTCCCCCCCCCCTCTCTCTAAGCCCCTTCGTTGCTTCCACTCTTTCTCTCAAAGCAAATAAATAAACATTAAAATTTTTGAAAAAACTATATGGTTTCATATCTCATATTTAATTCTTTAATCCACTTCAAGTTTATTTTTGTATATAATATAAAAAAGTGGTTCATTTCATGCTCTGACATTTAGGTGTCAGTTTTCCCAACGTTTTTTAAACATTTTTTTAATGTTTTAGTTTTATTTTTGATACAGAGAGAGACAGAGCATGAGAGGGGGAGGGGCAGAGAGGGAGGGAGACAGAACCAGAAGCAGGCTCCAGGCACTGAGCTAGCTGTCAGTGCAGAGCCCGATTCGGGGCTCGAACCCACGAATGTTGAGATCTGACCTGAGCCAAAGTCGGAGGCTTAACCGACTGAGCCACCCAGGCACCCTCCCAATGTTTTTTAAAGAGGGTCTTTTCCCCAATGCATATTCATGCCTCCTTTGTTGTAGATTAATTGTAGATTATTTAAACATATTATTGAAGGCTTATTTCTGAGCTCCCTATCATTTTCCATGTATCTATATGTCTATATTTTTTTGTCCTATTACCATTCAATTTTGATGACCATATCTTTACAGTATAGCTTACAATTTGGGACTGTAATCCCTCTAATTTTGTTCCTTTTCAAGATCCCTTGGATATTTGTTTTTGTTTTTTTTTGTGTGATTCTACAAATATTTTAGGGTTATTTGTTCTAGTTCTATAAAAAATATTTTTATAGCAATTGCATTGAATCCGTTGATTTGCTTTGTGTAGTAAGTACATTTATCAGTATTTTTCTTTAGTCCATTAACATGGTATCTCTTTCCATTTATTTGTGTCATTTTCAATTTCTTTATTCAATGTCTTATATTTTACAGATTAAAGGTCTTTAACCCCAATAGTTCAGCTTATTCCTAGGTATTTTAGTATTTTTGGTGCAATTGTAAATGGATTATTTTCTTAATTTCCTTCTTAATTATTCATTATTAGTATATGGAAATGTAACAGATTTCTATATAAAATAAAACCTTGGATTACAAGTAACTTGTTCCACAGTGTTCTGCAGGACAAGCAAACATTTTCAATAGATTTTAACTTGGTAAATGAGTCATGTCCTGCAATGTGAGTAGCATATGATGCTGAACATTGCATGATCATAGCTCAGTCAATGGTTCTTGAAATTTGCTTTGATATGTGAGTGCTTTGGATTGCAAGCATGTTTCCAGAATGAATTATGCTCTCACAAAGCATGGTTTTACTGTACTAATTTTGTATCCTACACCTTTAGCATATTGATTCATTAACTCCAATAGATTTTAGTGAAGTCTAGCTTTTTTTTTTTTTTAAGTTTATTTCTTTTGAGAGAGTGAGAGAGAGAGTGTTTTGTGGGCAGAGGGACAGAGAGAGAGAGAGAGAGAGAGAGAGAGACAGAATCCCAAGCAGGATCTACACTGTCTGCTTAGAGCCCAACATGGGGCTAGATCATATGAACCATGAGATCATAGGGCTTTTTAATTTATAATATATGATATCTCCATATAATGACAGTTTTAATTCTTCCTTGCCAATTTAAATGCCTTTGAATCTTTTTTTTCTTTTCTGAATTCAAGGCTAAGACTTCAGTACTATGATGAATAAAAGCAGAGAGAATGGACATACTTGACTTCTTTCTCATCTTAGAGGAAAAGCTGTCAGTTTTTTACTCTTGGGTATGATATTAGCTCTAGGTTTCTCATGTATGGTCTTAATGTTGAAATTTTGTTTCTCTGTGCTTACCTTGTTGGAAGTTTTTATCAGGAAAAGTTAAGTCTTGTCAAATGCTTTTTCTAAGTTTATTGAGATAATATGACGTTTATCCTTCATTTGGTTAATGTGAGATATCACACTGATTTGCAGATTTTAATGATCCTTGCATTCCAAGTAATCTGATGAAAGATATTTTAATGTATTGTTGAATTTAGTTTGCTAATATTTCATTGAGTAACTTTGCATATAAGTCATCAAGGATATCGGCCTGTAGTTTTCATTTTTGTGCTATCTTTGTCTGGTTTTTGTATAAGAGTAATGGTCTTAGAATGAATTTGGAAGTTTTCTTTCCTCTTCTATTTTTATTAAATAGCTTGAAAAGAATAGGTATTAACACTTTCAATATTGATAGAATTCCCCTATGAAGCTATCTGCTCCTGGCCTTTGTTTTGGGGGAGTTTTTTGAATATGGACTGAATTTTGTTACTAGTAATCAGACTGTTCAGATTTGTTTTTTTGTTACTCAGTTTGAGGAAACGGTAAGTTTCTAGGAATTTCTTCATTTATTCTAAGTTATTTAATTTGTTGCCACATAATTTTTTATAATTGTGTTTAGTCATTTTTTATATTTCTGTGTGACAAGTGTTACTTTTTTCAGATTTTCTTTATTTGAATTTTCTCTTTCTTTTAATGAATCTGGCTAAAGATTTATCAGTTTGACTAATCTTCTCAAAGAAACAGCTCTTGGTTTCTTTTATCTTTGCTAAAGCATTTTTTTAGTCTTTATTAATTTCTACTCTGGTTTTGATTATTTTACATCTTCTACTAACCTTACATTTTATTGTTCTTTTGCTAATTTCACTAGATGTAAAACTAAATTGAGACTTATTGTTTTGAAGTAAGCCTGTATTGCTATACATTTCCCTCCTGGAAGTGCTATTACTGTGTCCCAAATATTTTGGAATATTGTGTTTCCATTTTCATTTGTGTCCATGTATTTTTTTCCCTGATTTCCTTGACCCATTGGTTTTGTTTTAGCATATTCTCTAAACTGCACATGTTTCTGGGTTTTCTTTATCACTTTTTTCTTTTTATCTTAAAGTTTTAAATACCAATTAGCTAACATATTATATTAGTTTTAGATGTCCAATATAATGATTCAAAAATTCCATATATAAACAGTATTCATCACCAGAAGTTCATTTCTTAATCTCCATCACCTATTTAGCCCATTGCCCCCCCCCCCCCCACCTTTCCTCTGGTAATCATCAGTTAGTTAAATGATCCTTGCATCCCAGGTAATCTGGTGAAAGATATTTTAATGTATTGTTGAATTTAGTTGAAAGTCTATTTCTTGGTTTAACCACTCTCTTTCCCTTTTACTCACTTATTTCTTAAATTCTACATATGAGTGAAAAAATGTGGTATTTGTCTTATTCTGAGTGACGTATTTCACTTAGCACTATACTTTCTGGCTTCATCTATGTCATTGAAAATGGCAAGATCTTACTCTTTTTATGACTGAATAATATTCCATTATATATGGAATATATGCTATATTTTATATAATTATATATTATATATAATTATGTATTTATATATTTAACCATTCATATATGGATGGATATGTAAATGGATATTTGGATGGACAAGATTGCTTTGGATACTCAGGAATTTTTGTGGTTCCATACAGATTTTAGAATTGTTTATATTCTAGTATTGTGAAAAATGCTGGTGGCATTTTGACAGGGATTACATTAAATGTGTGAATTGCTGGGGCACCTGGATGGCTCAGTTGGTTAAGTTTCTGACTTCGACTCAGGTCATGATCTCACAGTTCATGGGTTCAAGCCCTACATCGGGCTCTGTGCTGACAGCTCAGCTGCTTTGGATCTCTCTCTCTCTTTCTCTCCTCCTCCCTTCCCTGCTCATGCTTTGTCCCCCTCAGTCTCTCAAAAATAAACGTTAAAAATTAAAAAAAAAATGTATGGACTGCTTTGAGTAGCTGAAACATTTTAACAATGTTTGTTCTTCCAATCCATGAACATGGAAATGTCCTGCCATTTCTTTGTGTCATCTGCGAATTTTTATCAGTGTTTTAAAGTTGTCAGAGTGCAGACCTTTCACCTTTTGGTTAGGTCTCATCCTAGGGTTTCCTTTTTGGTTTTTTATTTTTGTTTTTGGTGCAATTGTAAATGAGGTTGTTTTCTTAATTTCTCTTCTGCTTCATTATTCATGTGTATAAGTGCAAAAGATTTCTGTACTCTTCTCCTCCTCGTGTTTTATTTATATATTGTCATATTTTATGCTCCATTATTTTTTTAGTTCCTTGACTGATATTTTGCAAAAGTATTCATTTTCACTGGTTTTGTGTTTCCTAGCTTCATACTACCACTTTTGATTTTTTCATCTACTCAGCGAGTCCCCTTTAATATTTATTGGAGGCCTGGTTAATGGTCATGACTAGGAAATGATGTATATCTCCTTCTATTCTCAATGATAGCCTTGCTGGATATAGTATTCTTGGCTACAGATTTTTCACATTATATATGATGCTACTCTTCTGGCTTGGAAAATTTCTGCTGAAAAGTCCCTTGATAGTTTTATTGGGTTCCTTTTGTAAGTGTCTTCTTTTGTATTGTTGCTTTTAATTTTTTCTTTATCACTATATTTTGCCATTTTTAATTTATGTCTTGGTGTGGATCTGCTTTTGTTGATTTTGTTGGGGGTTCTCGGTATCTCTTGGATCAGGATATATGTTTCCTTATACAGATTAGAATAGCTTTTAGCTGTTACCTGTTAAAATAACTTTTCTTTCCCTTTTATTCTGTATTCTTCTTCTGGGGCTCCTATGATATGAATGTTGTTGTGTTTGATGGAGTTACTCAGTTTCCTAAGTCTATTAATAAACAAATTAACCCGCATTTACCTTTGAAAACCTTCATGGCTGATATGAGGGAGACAAGAGAGAAGGGTTATTGTGGAGGATGACTTTCACTATCATTAATGGAATCACTGCTACCTATTGGCTCAATGGAATCCTTTTCTTTTTGTGCAACTTTAACAAGAAACCTATCCATGACACTTTTGCCTCCTTTTGAGGATTTCATGGAAATGTGACACTGCATTGTCATTAAACACATTTATCACTCACACTGCTACAGCCTTATTTGGGTGGTGCTTTTATACAAAGTTTTCCACCATTTCCCACATTTCACACATCTCTCCAATCTTATTTGAAGTGAGGAATTCCTCTGCCTTTTTCTCCTCCTCCTCCTCTGAAAACAAGATGTAGATATAGACTTCTTATAAAATCGTACAATTTCAGCCACTTGCTTACCTCATGCTATTCTTGATGATTTTATATTCTTGATGATTTTTTTTTAAATTTTCACTGTAATCACCTGCTGCTTCTTACTACCCTTTTTTTCAACCTTTTTCTGCATGGGAACCACTGTATATGCTTACACAGATGTCGACTACAGTACAGTATTAATAAACTCTTGTCATATACTGCATTTAGTGTAACTGGCAATAAGGTGGCAGAGGAAAGGCTCTATATCTGCAGGCAGTGTGACCTAGAATGAAGTAAAGCATTCCTAAGCTTACTCTTATATGGAAAAGCAAAGGACTGTCTATAAGTGCTTTGAAATGACAAGTGCCAGTTGTGGGCACCGTCCAACCTTCTGAAAACTCAGATTTCTTCCAAACATCGTCACCTGGGGCCAAGCATCCAAGCATGGGAGACATCACCCAGTTTTTCAGTGAGAGAAAGAGAAAAGAACGAGTAGCACAGTTGTGATTATGTGAGGTTCAGTGTCACGTACTACTCATAGTGAAAGACATCACCTATTTATCAAGTTAAAATTAATAGAAGTGTCTGCTTATCTTGCAAACACTTGCAGAACAAGTTACTCACCATCCAAAGTTTTACTGTACTTTAAAAGGATAATTCACTAAAATGGGATTTATTCCTGATGTTCAAGGGTGGCTTGACATATGTAAATGAATAAATATAATATGCATTAATAGAATACAATAAATATGTGATTTTCTCAAGTGCTGCAGAAAAAGAAATTGGCAAATACATTATTTCATGATTCAACCTTTAATAAAATGGGTATAGGAGGAATATACCTCAACAAAATAAAGATCATATGTAAACAAACCAGCTAACATTATACTAAATCATGAAAATGAAAGATTTTTTTCTTAGATTAGGAACAAGACAAGGGTGTCCACTCCCATCACTCTTCTTTACCATAGTACGAGAAGTCTGAGTTAGAGCAATTAGGCAAGATAAAGAAATAAAAGGCACCCAAATCAAAAAAGAGTTAAATTGTCATTTGCAGATGATTTATATGATCTTGTATACAGAAAACCCTAAACTCAACCAAAAAGCTATTGGAACTGATTCATGAAATTGATAAATTACAGGATATAAAATCAATATACATAAATCACTTGTGTGTCTATACAATAACAATAAAATATCTGAAAAAAGTCCTAGTGTAAATAAAATAAAAAACTCAGAAATAAATTTAACCAAGAAAGTGAAATATCTGTACAAAAAATGATACAAGACTTTAAACAGAAGAAAAGTCAAACAAATTGAAAGATATCCTATGTTCATGAATCGGCATAGTTAATATTTTTGAATGTTCATACTACCTAAAGCCACCTATAAATTAAATATCAAAATTCTAATTGCATTTTTTCACAGAAATAACAAAAACAACCTCAAAATTTGTATTCTTCTTCTGGGACTCCTATGATATGAATATTGTTGTGTTTGATGGAGTTACTCAGTTTCCTAAGTCTATTAATTTTCATAAAAAATTCATAAAATCATAAAAAACTCTTAACAGCCAAAGCAAACATGAGAAAAAAACAAAGCCAGTGGGATCATGGTTTCTGATTCCAAACTATTTTACAAGCTATAGTGTAATAAAATAGTATAGTATAAGAAAATAATATGGCACTTATATAAAAATACAGAGACAAATGGAAGAGATTAGAAAGCCCAGAAATAACCCCCCACATTTATGGCCAAGTAATACTTGACAAGGGAACCAAGAACTCTCAATGAGGAAAGGATAGCTTCTTCAACAAAGGGTGTTGGGAAAATTGGGAAACTACAGAAAAATGAAATTGGACCTCTATCTTATGCACAAAAATTAACTCAAAATTGATTAAAATATTACAGTATATGATACTGTAGAACTCCTAGGGGAAAAAATAGAAAAAAGTTATTTGACATTGGTTTGGGCCATGATATGTTTTGGATATGACACCAAATCTCCAGTAGCAGAAGAAAACTCAATACATAGGACTGCACCAAACCAATAAGCTTCTTCACAAAAGAAGAAACAAGGGTGCCTGGGTGGCTCAGTCGGTTAAGCATCTGACTTCTGCTCAGGTCACGATTTCACTGTTTGTGGGTTCGAGCCTTGCGTTAAGCTCTATGCTGACAGCTAGCTCAGAGCCTGGAACCTGTCTTCAGATTCTGTGTCTCCCTCTTCTCTCTGACCCTCCCCTTTTCATGCTGTCTCTCTTTAAAAAATAAAAATATTAAAAAAAAGAAACAATTTATAAAAATGAAAATGGAAACCATGCAATAGAAAAATATTTGAAAGCCACATGTCAGATAAATAATATTAAAAATGCACAAAGAACTCAATAGCTAATAATATATATTTATATTATGTACAATATATAGCTATAATATATATCAATATACTAATGTATCTAATGTTATATATCTATATAATATATAATATATAAAACTAAAGAATTAGAAATAAATACACATTGTTTCAAAGACATATGGCCACTGAGTACATGAAAAGATAACATTATTAATCATTAGGAAAATGTAAATAAAAACCACAATTAGATATCATCTCATATATGTTAGAATAGTTATAATCTAGAAGAAAAGAGTAAGCATACATTGGCAAGGAAGTGGAGCAAATGGAACCTTTGCGTACTGTTGGCGGAAATGCAAATTAACTTAGACACTATGGAAAAGAGGTTGGAGATTTCTCAAAAGAATTAAAAATAAAACTATGATATGATTCATCAACTCCAGTCCTAGGTATGTATATACAAAGAAAATGAAAATGATATCCAATAAAATATATGTACTCTCATGTTTATTGCAGCATTATTCACAATACCTATGATAGGAAACAAAATATAAAGGCATGAATGCACAAAGAAGATATGTGTGTATATATATACCGATGAAATATTATTCAACCATGAGAAAAAAGAAAATCCTGCTTTTGGCTACAATGCAGAGGGATCATGAAAGCATTACGCTAAGTGAGATAAGTCAAAGAAAGACAAATATGGTAGGATATCACTTGTATGTGAAATGTTAAAAAAAAAAAAAAACCAAACTCCAAAAAGAGTAGAATGGTAGTTGCCAAGAGCTGAGGTTTCAGGTAAATGGGGCACTGTTTCAGAGTACAAATTGCAACCAGTAGGTAAACAAGTTATGTGGAAGTCATACACAGCATAGTGACTATAGAAAATAATATTGCATTATAGACTTTTAGCTTGCTGACAATAAGACTTCCTTTTTATTGAAGTATAATTAACATGCAATATTATGTTTCAGGTGTACACGTGGTCTGTTTTAATTTACTCCTCCACCCACCTGCGTCCTTTCTGGCACTCATCTAATTGTTGTTTGTATTTTAGTCTGGTTTTTTTTTTTGTTGCTGGTTTTTTGTTTGTTTGTTTTTTTTTTTGCTTTGTTTATTTGGTTTGGTTTATTCATAAATTCCACATATCAGTTGTCTTTCTCTGATTTATTTCAGATGGCATTATAACATCTAGGTACTCCATGTTGTTGCAAATGGCAAGATCTCATCATTTTTTGTGACCAAGTAGTATCCAATTGTGTATACATACTATTTCTTACTTATGTATCTTATCTATGAATGGATATTTGGGTTACTGCCACATCTCTGCTATAGTAAATAATGTTGCAAAGAATACAGGGGTTCATACATCTTCTAAAATTCATGTATTCATATTCCAGTTGTAAAATCAGTAGATCAAATACCCTTTAGGGAATTACTGTATCATAGTTCTATTTTTAATTTTTTAGGAAATCCCACAGTTTTCCACAGGGGCTGTACAAATTTGCTTCCCATGAACATTCATTTTCTCCATATCCTCTCCAATATTTATTATTTTTTGTCTTTTTGATTGTACTCATTCTGAAAGGTGTAAAGTGATAACTTACTGTTCTTTTTATTTGTATTTTCCTGATGATTAGTGATATTGTGCAATCTTCATGTGTCTGTCAGTATGTTTTCTTTGGAAAAATGTCTATTTGGGCCTCTATCCATTTTTAGTTGGATTACTTTTGGGGGGGTATTGAGTTATAGGAGATTATATATTTTATAAGTTAACCCCTTATTGGATATAGCATTTGCAAATACCTTCTTCCATTCAGTAGATTGCTGTGTCATTTTGTTACTGGTTTCCTTCATGGTGCAAAAGATTTTTATTTTAGTGTACTTCAAATAGTTGTGTTTTTTTGCCTTCTGGAGGAGAACTACTAAGAAAAAGGTTTCAATAACCAATGTCAAATAATAACCTGTGTTTTCTTCCAGGAGTTTTGTGGTTTCTAGGAGTTTGTTGGCATCAGACCTCACATTTAGGTCTTTAACCCATTTTGAGTTAATTTTGCATATGACGTTAGGAAGTAAATGAAAATTTTTATTTTCTTTCCCATGAAGCTGCATAGTTTTCTCAGCACTATTTTTCTATTCACTATTGTTTTGCTTCCTTTTCCATACATTAATTGACCATATAAGTGTTATATTTATTTCTGGGCCCTTTCTTCTGTACCATTGATCTACCTGTCTATTTTTGGCCAATGTCATACTGTTTTGATTACTATAGCCTAATAGTGTAGTTTGAAACGTGGGGTTATGATATCTCCTGCTTTGTGGGGTTTTGTTTGTTTGTTTTTTCAAGATTGCTTTGGCTCTTTAGAGATTTTGTGTTCTCATACAAACTTTAGTATTATTTTTTCTAGTTTTGTAAAAAAAAATATTGTTGATATTTTGGTAGAGATTGAATAAAATGTGTAGAATGGTTTGGGTAGTAGGACATTTTGACATTTGTTTTCCTAAACCATGAGCATGGAATATCTTTCCATTTGTTTCTGTCATCTTTAATTTCTTGCTTCAAAGTTAAATAGTTTTCATAGTAAAGGATTTTCACCTCCAACATTAATTTTATTTTTAAAAATATATTTTGTAAAATAATTTTAATCAGCTGATATAAAAACCATGTATAATAAATAACCAAGCATGTAAAATATAGAGAGGAAAGTTTATTATTGGGGCCCTCAAATTTGACTGTTACTGTGACTATCTCTAGAATATGTCTCATCTGAAATATGGATATAGTCCCTTTATAACTACCTTATTTATAGAAACATTTTTTAACATTTAAAAATTTTATATTAATAGTGAAGTTGTATCTATGAGTACATTGTACTTCTTGGAGAAAGGGACCATGTAAATGCAAAGTACCACTATTTTTACTCTGCAATAAATTCTAATAAAAAAATACATTATGTGTTAACTAACTAGAATTTGTATAAAAATCTGAAAAAAATATTAAAATAAATGAAGAAAAAGCAGACTTGACAGATTTCTTCTGAGTTATTTATCTTTTGTAATTGATACAGCTTTGAAGGTAGTGAGCAAAAATAGCACCTTGCTAAAGCAGCAAGATTTCAATTGCTTTTAATTTCTCCCCAGCCCTCTCCCTCAGTTCTATTAGTTTTTTATTTTGTGTTTTGTGTTGTTTTTTTTTTTTTTTTTTGGTGGAGTGGTCAGGATTTTCTACATACAATAGCATTCATCTGCAAATAGTGAAAGTTTTACTTCTTCCTTACTACCTTGTATGCCTTTTATTTCTTTCTGTTGTCTGCTTCAGATAGGACTTCAGAATGAAGTTGAATAAAAGTGGTAAGAGTAGACATCCTTGTTTGTTTCTGTTTTTCACCACTGAATATGATGTCAGCTGTGTCTTCATATCTGGCCTTTATTGTGTTGAGGTATGTTCCCTGTAAACCTACTTTGCTGAGAGTTTTATTATAAAAGGTTGTACTGTGCTTAATGATTTTTTAATCATATGATTTTTATCCTTTCTCCTGTTAACGTGATGTATCATACTGATTGATTTGTGAATATTAAGCCATCTTTGTGTCCCTGAAATAGAACTTATTTGATCATGGTGAGTTGTATTTTTGAATGTATTCTGAGATTTCCTTTAATAAATTTTATTGAGGCTTTTTCATCTGTGTTCATCAAAGATAAGAAAAAAAAGATACTGGCCTGTAGTTCATTCATTCATTTGTTTGTTCGTTCTTTCCTTCTTTCTCTTTCTTTCTTTCTTTCTTTAATAATGTTTCTATGTTTTTTTTTTTTTATCATGGTTAATACTGGTCACATCAAATGGATTTAGGAGCTTTCTTTCTTTCCTTTTCCAGTTTTTAGAATAGTTTAGAAGAGTAGGTATTAACTCCTCTTTAACACTTCGTAGAATTTTCCTATAAAGGTATCTGTTCCTGGACTTTGTTGGTTGTTTGTTTTGTTTTTGTTTTTAATTACTGATTCAACTTCTTTGCTAGTAATTAGTCTATTTAAATTTTATTTTCCTTTTTAAATTTCTTTATATTTTTGGAGACACCATGCATGCATGTGCGAGTGGGACAGGAACAGAGAGACGGGTAGAGAAGAAATCCCAAGTAGACTCTGCACCACCCCCTCTCCCCCAATGATGTGAGGATCGAATTCATGAACCATTAGATCATGACCTGAGCCAAAGCTGGACACTTAACTGACTAAGCCACCCAGGCACCTCTATTCAAATTTTCTGTATTTTCTTGATTCAATTTTGGAAGGTTGTATGTTTCTAGTAATGTATCCCTTCTAGGTTGTCCAATTTATTGTTATATAATTTTTCACAGTACTCCCTTATAGTTCTTTTAGATTTCCTAAGTATCAGTTGTTACTTTTCCTTCATTCCAGATTTTATTTATTTGAATCCCCTCTTTTTTTTTTTTTTCTAGATGAGACTGGCTAAAGTTTGGATGGTTGTTATTTTCATGTGTCTCCATGTATTTTTTTAATTTCCTCATTGATTTAGTGGTCAGCCATTTATTGTTTGTTAACATTTATTTAGCCTCTGTGTATCTTTCCAGATTTTTTTCTTGTGTTTGATTTCTACCATTTTGGTCAGAAAAAAAGATACATGATATGATTTCAATCTTTTTGAAGATTGAGACATTTTTCTCTTTAAGTGGGGTATTTAAGTCCTCTACTATTATTACATTACTGCCTGTTTATCCTTTTAATCTATTAAAGAATGCTCCCATGTTAGATATACAGATATTTACAATTGTTATATCTTCTTGTTAGATCTTTCCCTTTATCATTATAATGTATCCTTCATTGTCACTTGTTACAGTTTTTGCTTTATTGTCTGTTTTTTTTTCTGATAATAGGTTTTGCTACCCCAGCTTTATTTTAACTATATTTGCATAGTAAATGTTTTCCCTTCATTTTCAATGTGCATATGCATTTAAGCCTAAAGTGAGTCTCTTGTAGGCGTAATATGCATGGCCCTACCTTTGTTATCTAATCCTTTGCCTTTTGGTCGGAGCATTTAGTCCATCTGCATTTAAAGTAATTTGTGATAGGTATGTACTTATTGCCATTTTCTTTCTTGTTCTCTGATTATTTTTGTAGTTTTTTTTCTGCTCCTTTTTCACTCTCTCTTTTTCCTTGTAGTTTGATGGCTTTCTTAGAGTTATACTTGCATTCGTTTCTCTTTATTTTCTGTATATCTGTTACTAGCGTTTGACTTGTGGTTACCATTAGGTTCATATATAATATTTTATGCATACACCAGTCTATATTAAATTAATAGTTGCTTCAGTTTGAACCCATTCTAAAAGCACTATCTTTTCACACACCCATATTTTATGTATGTGATGTCATACTTTTCATCCTTTTGTTTTATAAATCATTTGATTTGTATAGATATAATTGATTTTATTACTTTTTAAATGTAACATCTATACTGGTTTTATAAATGATTAATCTACTTTTGTTATGTTATCATTTACCTGAGAATCTTTTCCTTTTATAATTTTCTTACTCCTGATTAGCTCCCTTTATTTCTACTCAAATAATTCCCTTTAATGTTTCTTATAAGGTTAGTTTAGTCATGGTAAACTTTGGGAAAATCTTTATCTCTTTTATTCTGAATGATAATCCTGATGGGTAGAGTATTCTTGTTCTAGTTTTTATTTTCCTTTCAGTGCTTTGAATATATCATGTCACTCCCTGCTGGCCTGCAGTTTCTGCTAAAAAATCAACTAATAGCCTTATAGTGTTTCCCTTGAATATAAGCATTATCTTTTCTCTTACTGCTAAAGTTCTCTCTTTATCTCTACTTTTGCCATTTCAATTAATGCAGTCTTCAGGTCATTTTCCAATTAGTTGCACTGATGTGTCTTATCTTTTTCTTCCAATGGGACTAGGTGAGCTCCTATTCCGCCATCTCCCCTGAACTGTAACTAATTATTCCCAAGAGAACAAAGTAACGATACTTATGGGACCTGACATAAGTGTAGGTAATGCTTCAGTGGTAACCACATTGTGTATATATAAAAGATTCCAATAATCATACACTTAAACTTATACAATATTATATATAAATGATAACTATAAGAATAATTTTAAAAAATAAAACTGAATATACAATACTTAAGTAAGATTTATATTATCTTTATATTTGATTATAAGGGCTTTTAAAGATAAAATTATAATACTAATTAATTCTTAAACTATAGAAATTCCATGTTAAATTAACACATTGAAATTGTCTTCTAGTAGTTATTGTATGGGTTTTATGCAGATGTTAACTCAGAAACTGCAAAGTACACATTCTTTGAAAACAAGGTAACACACATTTAGTTTTGAAAGTCTGGAAAGAAACTAATGTTTTCTAAAGTAAATAAGAGAAAAAAATGTGTGTTTTAGAATTCTTTAAAGTGCTTAAGTCTTCTATTTCAACCTATGGCCTATAATTTTAGGACTGAAAACTTAATATGCTTAGAACAAAGATTCCTTCAGTATAGTTAAGTAGGTCACATTGTACCTCCTATAGCATCTATGTTTTATGGCTGACATTTTAACAACATCATAATATCTATCTGTATCAAGGGATTTAATTGTAGTACCAAGACTTCAAGAAAGGAAAATTTAATTTCCACTGGCATTGTATTCAATCCAGTTAAACTCGTATGACAGAGAACAGGAAGTAGTCAAGAAAACTATGAAATTGGGGGGGATTAGAGATTTCTTCAGCTATTTATATCCTAGTTTTGTTAAGCACTTTGTCATTTTTAATCCAAGATTATCAATGTATTACAAATAAGGGGAAAATGGAAAGACAAATATATTTATTTTAAAAAATAGAGAATTAATGAAACATTGTAAATACTTTTAGCAAATTCAAGTTTAAGCAAGAATTATTACATCATAAATGCTTCCTAATTATTATTTTTATATTTGTGATTTATGCATGAGTTTCATGTCCTAATATGTAAATTTCTCCATAAAATCGCATCAGTTTTCTTTGTTTTATTTAGTTGAAAATACATTAATTTTAATTGGCATTATCTTTAAAGAAGCATCCATATTAATGGAAAGTACTATTTTAATTATTTGATATTTATTTTAATCATCCCTCTATGTATTTCAGTCCCTCAAATTATGCTTCCATTCTTCATTGTGAAAACATATTAAGAACTAACAAAATGCTACACGCTGTGTTAGACAGTGGAGCCACAACCAGAAATATGATAATTTATGTCATCAAGAATTTTACAAACTAATGTGAATTTTTCCAGAGTAATCATATTTACCATATTGTAATGTTTTGGCTCTGTCAAATGTTACCTTGGGAGTAATAATGTAATAAATATTCAGAGAACCTGTTAAAAGTGACAGTGCTCTTAACTGCTGTATCATAAATTAGCTGTTGTGTAATTAACCATTACTAGCTTATGCAGAAAAATCTATATAATATAAACATGCTAGCAATGGATCAGGAATGTGACTCCCTCAAACTAACACATAGTAAGTTAAACCACCTGTGGTTAGATTCTGCACAAAGGGAAATGTGCTATTGGTTATCTGACTTGAATGTGATAGTAGGTAAAAATTAAAGACAACTAAAAAGGTTGCTAGGACTTTAGTAAGGAACTATGGAGTAATGTGCCTAATTTTCTAAAGCAGTATTGAAACTTTTTTTTTCCATTGGAGAATTTCAAATATATTTGTACTCAGTAGTTTAATAAATTGACTAGATATTGAGCTATGTAGCTATTGGGCTATTTCATAAAAATCATTTTTTCATAAATAACAGTAAGTTTGTATAATTATACTTCTATTTTGTAACCTTGGAGGCTCTGTCTTTGGGTAGTTTTTATAATCACATTTAGTTTTAAAAATAAAATGTCAAACTACAAGTTCAATTGTATCATTATGAATGGAGAAGTGAAATAATGATTTATGATGTCAAGAACAATTATGATCAGGCGCCTGGGTGGCTTAGTCGGTTAAGCCTCCAACTTCAGCTCAGGTCAGATCTCATGTTTGTGGGTTCGAACCCCGCATCAGGCTCTGTGCTGACAGCTAACTCAGAGCCTGGAGCCTGCTTCCGGTTCTGTGTCTCCTTCTCTCTCTGCCCCTCCCCCTCTCATGCTCTGTCTCTCTCTGTATCAAAAATAAATAAAACATTTAAAATTTTTTTTAAAAAGGACAATTATGATAAACTTATTGATACTTAAAGTGGCTCTGAGTATTTCTAATAGTTCATGTAGTATATTTAAAAATAATTAAATGTATTTTGGATAAAGATATGTAATCTTAAATTCCTCACTATAAAAATTAGTATTTAAAGATCTAATTGCAACATTTTTATTTTTGAGATAAATGTGTATAGTCGTATATGTAAAATAGAAAAGAAAATTGAGTTATAAAAGTTTAAAAGTGTAAATTTAGTATGAATAAAATATATATTTAGCTTATAAATTAAAATTAAAACAGTGGAAACCAATATAGTTTATCTCTTAGAAGTTGTCTTCATATGTTCATTTAATGGGTGAGGATCACACTGAATTCTCTCCATTTAAGTAAAAAGTTATAGGTTGATTCTCAGTTGTTTAGAAAATTGTTAATTGCACAAGGTTATGGATCTAATTGTATGAAACAATTAGCTTTGCATGAAAGAAAAACAACAGCAACAGCAACAAAGCTGTTCTACCAACACAAATTGCTCCATTAAGTGCGGTCAGCCATCCCAGGAAGCAAGGCAATGGTCCCAATGGGATGGGTGCAACATATTTTCTCCCCTGGAAAAACAATTAAATACACATTTCCAGCTGTTGGCAGTTCAGCAGTAGCATCTTAACTTAGGAAGACATCTTTGAAAGAATGGTAGCTAAGAGGGAATAAACTGTGATGAAACAGCAGGCCTCAAAGCCAAACCGAACATGACGAAAAGGTACAGGGTCATAACTATTCGCTACTTACAGACTTCAAGCCATGTAAAAGTTCTGGACTTCCAGGCAATCCCAGAGCTTTGTGGACTCTCAGAAGTCTTTTAGAATTCAGAATGCATTGGATTAGTTTAGTCCTGCTTCTTATAGCAAGCAAACCAAGTAAGCATACCAAGAAATGCCACTGCATTTATTTGTAATTATAGGTATACCACGAGTCTTAGCAACAGGACATTTCACTAGTTGTCCAATTCCCCTTTATGATTTTTTTTATTTGCCCATTGAGACCTATCATTTACATTTGCATTTACCTGAAAGGCTGACTCCTTTGAAATACAAAACTCAAGCTCCTTTCCAACTAACTTCCTATCAAGTGTGGCAAATTAGTAACATAGGATATCATAGGGGAAGAGAGTCAGGTTTTAGTATTTCTGCTCTTCTCTCTCTGCTCTGAGCCACAAAATATGTATAAATAACATGCAAGCTTCCCACACTCTGGAGGCATTGACTTCCTTGTCCAGGTGGGCCTCAGAGATCAGACCCAGAAGATGAGTGAAGTTGGTCCATGTCTTTTCTTCCATAATACATTGATCTGTCATCATTCTTCTCCCATTCTTGCCTCCTGTTTAGATATAGATTTATTCATGTCCTTTTTTTCTTTCTGGTATACTTATATAATTATAAATTTTAAAATATATCTCATTAAGTTTTATTTTAAAGAAATTTGCCTATAGAAAATTGCACACATTGGGGCGCCTGGGTGACTCAGTCGGTTAAGCGTCCACTTCAGCTCAGGTCATGATCTCGCGGTTCGTGGGTTCAAGCCCTGCATCAGGTTCTGTGCTGACAGCTCAGAGCCTGAAGCCTGTTTCAGATTCTGTGTCTCCCTCTCACTCTGCCTCTCCCCCACTCGTGCTCTGTCTCTCTCTGTCTCAAAAATAAACTATAAAAAATTTAAAAAAAAGAAAATTGCACAAATTAAGTATTCAACCAGATGAATTTTTATAAAAAATTAACACATCGATGTAACCATTATCCAGAATAGAAACTAGAACATTGCCTGGCATCACAGAGGTCTCCTTGTATCCCTACCATGTCACTATCCCCAAGGGTAAAGAACATCCAGTTTTTAAATGTCAGGTATGGATTTTATTCTTTTTGATTTTATTTAAAAAGGAATCGTATATATTCTTTTGTATCTGGCTTCATGAACTCAATCTTGAATCTCCTACATTCATCATCTTCTCTCATCCTATTTCATTGCCTCCTTCTCTCTTGTAAAAAGAAAAAGATCACTAAAAATATGTTTCTTTCATTCTGTTTCTGCTAAGTGGTCACAGCATAGAACAATCTTCCTTGTTGGATTCTATTAAAGTGACTTTTCCCGGGGCGTCTGGGTGGCTCAGTCGGTTAAGCCTCCAACTTCGGCTCAGGTCAGATCTCACGTTCGTGGGTTCGAGCCCCGCGTCAGGCTCTGTGCTAACAGCCAGCTCAGAGCCTGGAGCCTGCTTCTGGTTCTGTCTCCTTCTCTCTCTGCCCCTCCCCCTCTCATGCTCTGTCTCTCTCTGTATCAAAAATAAATAAAACATTTAAAAAAAAGCAAAAAAAAAATTGACTTTTCCAAAATTTGCAGCCAGTTACTTGCAGACACATTTACTCATTTTTCTTTCTCTCTAAGCACTACCTCAAGACCACTTTCTCCAAGCTATGAGTCTTCTCTGAGTGACTTCATTATTGTGGAATTTTCATGCTCTTTTCAATTCCAAGTTCAAATTTTCCTCCTGGCATGAGTTTTGTGACACTATGCTTTACTCAGCTCCACTAAAAAAGTATGGCATTAAAAAAAAAAAAACCAAGTATGTTGACATATCACATTAGTTTTAGGTATATAACATATTGATTTGACATTTACATACATTATGAAATGATGACCACAATAAATCTAGTCATCATCCATCACCAAACAAATTACTATAATATTATTGACTGTATCCCCTCAGCTGTACTTTATACTTATACGACTTACTGATTTTATAACTGGAAGTATATACATATTAATCCCCTTCAACTATTGCACCCATTCCCAGACCCAACTACCAGTTTTCTGCATTTGTGACTCTTTTGTTCACTTGTTTTAATTTTTCAGTTGTACATGTAAGTGAAATCATGGTATTTATCTTTCTTTGACTTATTTTATTTCATCTATACCCTCAAGTTCCATCCACATTTTGACAAATGGCAAGCTTTCATTCTTTTTTTTTTTAATTCAAGTTAGTTAACGTACAGTGTAGTCTTGGCTTCAAAAGTAGAACCCAGTAATTAATTTCTTACATATGACACCCAGTGCTCATCCTGAAAAGTGTTATGGCTGAATAACATTCCTCTTTGTGTGTGTGTGTGTCTGAGTGTGTACATACACACCAATTGTATGGGTTACATATATTGTATAGAATATAATATTTCACTGTGTGTGTATCTTCTGGGTGTATTCATCTAACAATGGATACTTAGGTTGTTTCCATATGTTGGCTATTGTAAATAATGCTATAATAAACATAGGGGTTCATTTATCTTTTAAAATTAGTGTTTATGTTTTCTTCAGATAAATACCAAGAAGTGGAATTGCTGGATCAAATGGCATTTCTATTTTTAATTTTTGAGGAACTTCTATACTGCTTTCCATAGTAGCTAAACCAATTTATATGCTCAGTGTCTGTGTGCAGTGGTTTCCTTTTTTCCATATCCTTGCAGGTATATATAATGTCCCATCCTTTTGATACTAACCATTCTGATGATGTGAGATGAAATCTCATTGTGGTTTTGATTTGCATTTCCTTGATTATTAGTGATGTAGAGCATCTTTTCATGTGTCTGTTGGTCATCTGTATGTCTTCTTTAGAAAATAGCAGTGGGTCCATCTGTATATTTTCAAATAATGTTGTTGTTGTTGTTGTTGTTGTTGTTGTTTTGGAGTTGAGTTGTATGAATTCTTTATATATTTTGGATGTTAACCCTGTATCAGAAACATCATTTGCAAACACCTTCTCCCATATATTAGGGTGCCCTTTTATTTTGCTGATGGCTTTTTTTCACTATGAAAAGTGTTTTTAGTTTGATGTAGTACAATTTGCTTCTTTATGTTTTTGTGCCCTTGCCTAAAAAAACAGATTCAAAACAATTATTGTTAGAACCAACATCCAAGTGTTTATTGCTTATGTTCTCTTGGGAGTTGCATGGTTTTGGGTGTTACATTTAGATCTTTTATACATTTTCATTTCATTGTAATGTATGGCTTAAAGAAATTTTAATCTTTTGCATGCTGTTGTCTGATTTTACTAATACCATTTATTTAAGTAACTCTCTTTTCTTTAATGCATACTTTTACTTCATTTGTTGTAAATTCAACATATAACTATTTCTGGGTACTTTATTCTGTCCCATTGGTCTAGGAGTCTGTTTCTGTGCCAGTACCATGCCGTTTTAATTACAATCACTTTGTAGTATAGTTAGAAATCAGGGAGCATATTACATCTAGCTTTATTCTTTTTTCTGAAGACTGCTTTGGATATTTGGGGTCTTTTGTGGTTTTCAACAAGTTTAGGTTTATTTCTTCTTCTGTGAACAATGTCATTGGTATTTGGTAGGGATTGCAATGAATCTGAGGATTCCTTGGATAGTATGGACGTTTACCAATATTATTTCTTACAATCTATGAGCATGGTATGTCTTTCCATTTATTTCTGTCATCTTCAATTTTTTTCATTAATGACTTACAGTTTTTAGAAATCAGTTTTTTCACCTCCTTGGCTAAATTTATTCCTAGATATTTTACTATGTTTTTTTTTTGCAATTGTAAATTGAATTATTTTTTTAACTTCTCTTTCTGGTAGTTTGTAACTAGTACATGGAAAAGTAACAGTTTTCTGTACATTAATTGCATTTGTTTATTTGATCTGATAGTTTTCTGGTGGAGTCTTCAGGATTTTCCATATATAGGATCATCTCATGTGCAGACAGTGACAGTTTTACTTCTTCATAAAATTTGGATGCCTTTATTTCTTTTCCTTTTTTTAAGGTTTGTTTATTTTGAGAGAGATAGGGCAAGTAGGGTAGGGGCAGGGAGAGGGAGAGAGAGAGAATTCCAAGCAAGGTCCCCACTGTCGGCACAGAGTCTGATATAGGGCTTGAAATCATGAACTGTCAGATCATGACCCGAGCCAAAATCAATAGTCAAACACTTAACTGACTGAGCCACCCAGGCATCGCAATCTTTATTTCTTTTTCTTATCAAATTGCTGCATTTGGAATTTCTAGTACCGTGTCAAATTAATGGGGAGCAAATGGGCACTGTTGTCTCTTTACTGATGTTAGAGGAAAAGCTTTCAGGTTTTCACCAATAAGTATAATGTGAACTGTGTATTTATCATATATGGGATGTATAATGTTGGGCTGCTTTTTCTGCACTCACTTTTTTGTCAGTGTTTATCACAAATGGGTGTTGAATTTTGTCAAATGCTTTTTCTGCGTTTACTGAGATGATCATAAAACTTTTATCTTTCATTTCATTCATGTGATGTTACTGATTTGCAGATATTGAACTATCTTTGAAATCCCTGGAATAAGTTCCCCTTTATCATGGTGTATGGGTTTTTCTTAAATGCAGTGTTGAATTTAGTTTGCTAATGTTTTTTTGAGGATTTTGCATCAGGGATATTGCCTATAATTCTTTTGTTGCTGCGTCTTTGTCTGCTTTTAGTATTGTGGTAATGCTGGCCATGAAGAAGGAATTTGGAAGTGTTTATCATTTTCAGTTTTGTGGAATAGTTTTAAAGGATAAGGAGGTATTGACTCTCCTCTGCATGTATGTTCGAATTCACCTGTGAAGCCATCTGGCCCTGGACTTTTGTTTTATGGGAGTTTTTTCATTACTAATTTAATTTTATTACTACTAATTAGTCTGCTCAGATTTTTATGTCTCTAGATTGAGTCATGGAAGATTTTGAGTTTCTAGAAATTTATCCATTTCTTCTTGGTTGTCCAGTTTCATGATGTATAATTTTTATTATGTCTTTTATTTATTTTTGAGAGACAATGCGAGCAGGGGAGGGTCAGAGAGAAAGAGGAAGACTCAGAATCTGAAGCAGGCTCCAGGCTCTGAGCTAGCTGTCAGCACAGAGCCTGATGCGGAGCTCATACCCACGAACCGTGAGATCATGACCTGAGCCAAAGCCGGATCCTTAACTGACTGAACCACCCAGGCGCCCCTATAATTTTTAAAACTATTCTTTTCAATCTTTTATATTTTCGTGTGATTAATTCTAATTCTCCTTCATACCAAAGCTCATTTTATATGGGTTCTCTCTCTTTTTTATTGATGAGACTTGCCTAAAGTTTAGCAGTTTTGTTTATGTTTTCAAAGAATCAACTCTTGATTTTTTTTGATCTTACCTAATTTTTTTACCCTCAAATTTATTTATTTGAACTATGATATTTATTATCCCCCTTACTCTAACTTTAAGGTTTCTTTTTTTCTTTTTCACATTCATTTAGGTGTAATATTAGATTTTTTATTTGATATTTTCCTTGTTTGTTGAGGTAGGCTTGTATTGCTATAAACTTTCCTCTTAGAACGCTTTTATTGCATTCCATAGATTTTTTTTATAAACATTGTGTTTCTGTTTTATTTGTCTCCATGTAACTTTTTATTTCCTTTTCCATATTGTTTGACAGATTGTTTGTCTATTAGTATGATTTTAGTTTCATGTGTTCATGTTCTTTTTCTCATTTTTTTTGGTCAGAATTTATTTCTGATTTTGCATTTTTATGGTCAGAAAAAATGCTTGCTATGTTTCAATCTTGTTAAATTTATTGAGACATGTTATTGGCCTAACATTGTTGTGTCTTGGACAGTGTTTGATGTGCACGGTAAGCATGTGTATTCCTCCTTTTATGGATCAATGTTCTGTATATATGTATTAAGTCCATTTGATCTAATGTGTCATTCAAGGCCTTGGTTTTCTTATTTATTTTCTGTCTGGATGAACAATATTCATTGATGTGTAAGTAGGATGTTAAAGTCCCCTAACATTATTGTATTCCTGTCAATTTCTCCTTTTATGTCTATTCATACTTACTTTAATAGTTTAGATCCCCTTCTATGTGGGTGCATAGATATTTACAATTGTTATATACTCTTTTTGAATTGACCTTTTTATCATTATATAATGCTTTCCTTTGTCTCTTGTTACATATTTTGTTCTAAACTCTATTTGTCTGGGGCACCTGGGTGACTCAGTCAGTTGAGTGTCCCACTTTAGCTCAGGTTATGATCTCGCGGTTCCTGAGTTCGACCCCTTCATCAGGCTTGCTGCTGTCAACCTGTCAGGATAGAGCCTGTTTTGGATCCTCTGTCCCCCTCTCTTTGCCCCTCCCCAGCTGTGCTCTCTCAAAACTATATAAATTTTAACAAATACATAAAAAAACAAATATAAAAAAAATCAAATCTATTTGACTGATATAAGTACTGCTAGTCCAGCTTTCCTTTCATTTATATTTGCATTGAATATCATTTTCCACCACTTCACTTTCAATCTGTATTTGTCTTTAACTTTTCTTATAAAGTGGGTTTAGTGATGATGACTCCTTTAAGTTTTATTTCTCTGGAAAATTATCCTTCCTTCAATTCTGAGAAATAAACTTATAAGTTAAGTAATTTTGGTTGTAGGATTTTTCCTTAGCTCTTTGAATACCTGAAAGTATTCCTTCCTCTCTCAAGTCGCATTCTTTTATTCTTTTTAAAATCTGATCCCAACATATATATTTTAGAACTTTAAAAGGTTATTCAAATACAGGTTAAAAATTATTCGTGAAAACTCAAGGAGAAACTGTGGTCTTCTATTTGAATTTGAGATTTCTAAAAGAAACACAGCAATGTAAATTCCAAGAACATTTTTTATCGACTTCAAAAAGGCAGTTGGAAGATCTTCAGACAGTGAGATAAAGGAATATATACAGGATAGGTTTTGTATTCCCATGTAAAATATTAAGGCATGACAACAAAGAATACATAGAATTATGAATGATATTAAATTTTGTTAGCCAATGTAATATTTCAATTATTTGGAAATCATTATTTGAATTCTATTATCTTCAGGAGCATGCTCATTATGCAACAGAGATGTAAATATGTACATTTCCCAAAATACTTTGGAAGGAAACATAAAAGTTCATCTCTTTTAAGATAAAAAGGTACTGAACACCTAAAGAAGATCTTTTCAAAACCCAGTAAAACATAGATAAAATTCAGAGCAAGTTAGGGCATTCCCAAGACTACAAACTCAGGCTGTTTATGTGTACAGTCAAGGAGGCAACATCTTAGGCTGGTAATAGGAGCATCAGCTATAATATTGTCATTTAGAAAATGGGAGTAAAGGGGTGCCTGGGTGGCTCAGTCAGTTAAGTGTACAACTTTGCCTCAGGTCATGATCTCACAGTTCATGTGTTCCAGCCCTGCTTAGGGCTCTGTGCTGACAGCACAGAGCCTGGAGCTGTCTTCAGATTTGTGTCTCCTTCTCTTTCTGCTATCCCCTACTCATGCTCCATCTCTCAAAAATAAATAAACATTAAGAATTTTTTAAAAAGAAAATAGGAGTAACAATAGCTATCCCATCAGATACCAAAAATCAAATATCTATGGTTTGACCAAAATAAAATGCACATTTAAGTATCAGTCAAAGGCAGATTTTGCTTTACACTGATAACTAATGAACTTCAGTGCACATTTATGACTGGTCTTAAGGCACCTTAATAAGGTGTTGCTTGGATTATGTCAGTAATCAAAGATAGTGACCACACGTTCAGCTCAATTTTCAAGTGAGTGCCTATAGTTTCTTTTAAGTAAAAGAGAAGAAATAACCAACTCTCTTCAGAAACCTTTTTTATTCTATTCAGGTAATCCTGACTCCTCTAAATCTTAGAATTCTCATAATTCTGATCTTTTCAATTCCTTTGTTTTATACTTCTACAAAATAATTTCTCCAACCTTAATTTCAATAAATATAGCAGTAGCAGAAAAAAATGTATTTTGTCAGTCAAACAAAAAAATTGACCCTGAGCTCATTGTATTATGATTAAAAGCTCAATGCACACATCTGTATTTTGTGGGTATATAGTCCTTTCAAATGCTATATTCTATGTCCCCATATTTTAACAACTACCAACATAAATATTTTTAAATACTGCTAAAGAAATCTCACTTCAACCTTACAAAGATAAAAGTTCTTATAAAGGAATGACATAAGCAAATAAATAACAACAAATTAGGTAACTTAGATGTAATGGATAAATTCCTAGCTAGACATATACCAAAAACTAAATCAAGTAGAAATAGAAAATCTGATAGACCTGTAGCAAGTAGAGAAATTTTGTCCAGACTGTCAACAAAGAAAAGTTTAGATATATGGCTTTCTGATGAATTTTACAAAAAATTTAAAGAGTTGATGCCAACTTTTCAGAAACTCCACCAAAAAACAGAAGAAGAAACAAATTCCTATTCATTCTATAAGGGCAGTATTATGATAATCCTAGAGCCAGAAAAATACATCACAAGAAAACTATAGGCTGATACTTCTTTTGAATATAGACTCAACAGTCATCAGTACAACACTAACTAACTGAAAATAGCAACATATAAAAAGGACTACCCGCTCTGACCAAGTGGGATTTATCCCAGAATTGCCAAGTTGGCTAAATATCCAAAAATCAGGAGAACCTGGGTGGCTCAGTCATTTGAACATCTGACTCTTGATTTCAGCTCAGGTCATAATCTCAGCTTCATTGGATCAAGCCCATGTAAGGTTCTGTGCTGAGTGTAGAGCCGCCTTAAGATTTTTTTCTTCTCCTGGGAAACAACAGATGTTGACAAGGATGCAAGAAAGGGGAACTTTTTTGCACTGTTGGTGGGAATGCAAACTGGTGTAGCCATTCTGGAAAGCAGTATGGAGATTCCTCAAAAAAATTAAAAAAAGATCTATAACACAGTAATTTCAATTCATCAAAAGAATACAGAATGGTTCTTTGAAGGGGCACAGTTACCCCAATGTTTATAGCAGCACTATCAACAATAACTAAATTATGGAAAGAGTCCAAATGTCCATAGACTGATAAATGGATAAAGGAGATGTGATATATATATTCATAGAATACTATTCCATGATGAAAAAGAATGAAATATTGCCATTTGCAACAATGTGGATGGAATTAGAGAGTATTATGCTAAGCAAACTAATTCAGTCAGAGAAAGACAAATATGATTTCACTCATGTGAGATTTGAAAAACACAACAGATAAATATGGGGTAAGGGAAAGAAAAATAAGATTTAAACAGAGAGGTAAGCAAACCTTAAAAGACTCTTAAATACAGAGAACAAACAGGATTGCTGAAAGGGAGGTGGGGGGATGGATTAAATGGGTGTTGGGCATTAAGGAAGTAACTTTTTGGGCTGAGCCCTGGGTGTCATATGTAAGATATGAATCACTGAGTTCTATTCCTGAAGCCAGGACAACACTGTATGTTGACTAACTTGAATTTAAATAAAACAAAATTCCTTTGAAAATCTCAATGAGTGTAAATCCATAAATTGATGAGATGATCCTAGAACTCATATGGAAATATGAAGTACCCAAAATTGCCAAAACTATCTTGGAAAGGGAAGACATAGTTGGGAGGCAGACACTTCTTGATATCAAAATTTACTATAAAGCCATAGTAATAAAGACAATATAATAAACATATAAATCAATGGAATATAATTGAAATTCTAGACACAAATGCATCTGTGGTCAATTAATTTTGAATAAAGGTGCTTAAAATGGAAAATAGTCTTTTTAAAAAATGGTGCAGGACAACAGAATATTCATATTCAAGTGAAAGTTCAAACCCTTCTTCACACCAAACTCAAAAAATTAACTCAAAAGGTACCATAGGTATAAATGTAAATATAAAGCTTGTAAAGTTCTTAGAAGAAAATTTAAGTCAGCCTATGGGATTAGCAAAGCTGTTGCAGATATACCAACAAAAGCAGAAGATAAATTGAACATAAAAATTAGTTTATGTGCTTCAAGGTCATATTTAAGATACCTCCAAGTGAAAATACAACTCAAATAGTGGAGAAAATATTTTCTAATCATGTCAATAAGAATTAACATCTATAATAAATAAAGAACTCTTAAAACAGTAATAAAAAGATTCTTGTTTGTTATTAAGTTTTTATTAGGAGTACAGAATAAGCGAAAAAGCATGAGAAGGAGTCAAACATTTAAATTTGGATTTTAAACTCATTATAATTAATGAAAAGATGCAGGGTATATCTAGGAAGTGAGTGGGTGCAAAGGTGGTTAATGCTAAGAAGGTGAAGAATCAAAAAAACCAAAGCTGTCATCCATATGGGTGGTCAAGATGCACAGATATGAGTAGAGAGGAATGCTGTGAATCAGAAACCAAGTTATTCAGTGAGTAAGTGGGAATGACTGGTAGGTTTTCTAGTGGAAGCAACAATCAGAATTTTAAGAGAATTACAGAAAAGATGAGGTATTAGCTGTAAGTATCAATATTACATAAACATGTAAGCACTTGGATTTAAATCACTGCATTGTCATTACTTGATTGTGTACTCTATGACAAATTATTTAATGTCCCTACTCCTCTTTCCATGTCTTTATTTGTAAACTGGGAAGAGTAACACTTATTTCATAAAGTTATTATGGGAATTAAATAAAATAATGAATGTGAAGTACCTGGCACATACTGGATTCTTAAGACATGTTAGCTACTTATTTGTGATTAATTAATTAATGATTTTTCCAATAGGAACTTCTGAGTGTAGCTTAGGTAGAAAAGGAAAACTAAAAGGCTTTAAAGACTAAGTATTGGACATTTATTTTGTCTGCTAGCCTCTGAACTGCCTTTTTTGTGTTTGGGAATCTGCCATTGTGTGACTTGTGAGAGGTGGCATGTACATCTGAAAAAAAAAAAAATGCCCTCCTCAAGTGTTGGTAACCAGTGAACATACGCAGGTTCTATATTAGGCAATCAAATAGTCTTACTTAGGACTTTAATCTGGATAAGAAACACAAAGAAATTAACAATTGAGAATCCATTCTAGTGAAAACAGCTACAGCATTAGGTGATAGAAGTGTTAGAGGCAGCATCTAGTGTCTACATACATCTTTTTCAGACTCTTTTTGTGGTTTGGTTAGGCTTCTCTTGACAATCTTTCCATTTTCAAGCCTTGTTTCCTAGAACAAGCAACTTGAATGCTATCAGGTCTCTCTCTTTCACATTTTTACTTTACTCTCTTGGCTTTATTTACTCATACTGTCTTTATATAAATGGCAGAAAATATAACCAACACTGTCCATTGTTCCTCATATCTCCACATTTGTGAGTGGGGACAGTTTAATATTTCCCTCTTTGGTTCCAAGTCCAAAATTGGGATAAGATTGTAATTGTCCCAGGTTGTGACAAGGTTTATTTTTTGATCAATTAACTGTAACCATAGTGATGGAGAAAAACGATTGACTTTGACCAGATAGTAATCTCGGCCAACCAGCACAAAGCCAAGGATGCTGAATGTCTCTAAAAAATACACAGAATATACTATCAGAAATGTGGTTAGAATTGGAGGTCAGGGAGAACACCGGAAATATAAAAAAGTGTTACGAGAGCCAAACATCCACTACAATTTAGGTATGTACAAAGGAGCAAGACCATAACATATCTGAGATAGGACTTTATAAGTGGAAGAGAACTGTTAAATAATTTTATCATAACTTCTATACTCCACACAATATTTGGGAATATCATATGATCACAGGGTATCAAATATATGGCAAGAGAGAATGAGGACAGATGTTAGGAAGATATTCTGATAGTTTATCTGAGTGTCTAAACTAAGGGAAAAACAATAGAATTTAAAGGGCTAAATTAAAGGCTATTTTGAAAACAGTCAGTAAAAGTTGATGGATAATTGATTCAAGTATATTTATAATATTGATCAGAAATGTAACAAATAGAAAATTTGATCATGTATATGTAGGTTTTAGAGGTTCAGTTAATGTGGGAGGGGGAGCAAATGCAAAAGATTTTAAATAGTTTTCTCAAGAATTTCTACTATACTAAGATTTTACTTTATTATCTCCTGCTTTCCTTTCTACTTCTTCAAAAGTATGTAGTGGAAATATCAATACGTGAATTAATATATAAATAAATGGCAACATTTCTCTTTTCTGACTTTCCTCTGATACATCAGGTAAAGCATAACCTATAATTTGGGAAATTCTTGCCTAATGCAACAAAAACATATTTGAAATAGAACACACTCATTTTTCCTGTGAGCAAGCTGCTACCTACAGGTAAATTACGCACTTTTAGACATTGCATCAAACAATAATTTAAGGCCATGGGAGTAAAGTAATGCTTCTGATACTAAATGTATTCTCATATTCTGTAAAATTGATTTGCCTTTCAAAAGCAGCTAACAACTTTGCAATAGTTTAATAACTAAAAATCAGTTACTGAGTATATCTCCATGCTTCTGACCTTCTATTTAAGATGTCTAGCTTCTTGCTGTTTTTACTAGCACTGATAAGAAATCAGAGATATGTGGGGAATTTTTTACCCTTTCCCTTTGAAACACATAGAAATAGAAACTACTTAATGTGGTTGTTCCCTTTTAGGGAAATATACCTTAATGATTGCAGATGGGTTCAAATAGAAGCTTTAAAAATTATTAATATAATTTATTGTCAAGTTAGCTGTCATACAGTGTGTATAGCGTGCTTTTGGCTCAAGATTAGATTCCCATGAATCATTATTTATATACAACACTCAGTGTTCCCCCCAACAAGGAGCCTTCTCAATGCCCACCATCTATTATCCCCTCTCTGCTGCTCTCCTCCCATCAAGCCTCAGCATATCTGTACTCAAGAGTCTCTTATGGTTTGTTTCCCTCTCTGTTTGAAACTCTTTTTTTCCCTTTCCTTCCTCCATGGTCTTCTGTTTTTCAAATTCTTCATATGACTGAAATCATTTGCTATCTTTCTCTGACTGTCTTCTTTTGCTTAGCATAATACCCTCCAGTTCCATCCATGGTGTTGCAAATGGCAAGATTTCATTCTCTCTCATTGCCAAGTAGTATTTCATTATATATATAAAGCCCATCTTCTTTATCCATTCATCAGTTGATGGACATTTGGGCTCTTTCCATGATTTGGCTACTGTTGATAGTGCTGCTATAAACTTCGGTGTAGATGTGCATTCTCTGAATCAGCACTCCTTTATCCTTTGGATATATTCCTAATAGTGCTATTACTGGGTCACAGGGTAATTCTATTTTTAATTGAGGAAACTCCACACTGTTTTCCAGAATGGCTGTACCAGTTTGCATTCCCACCAACAGTGCAAGAGGCTTACCGTTCACATCCTCCCCACCATCTTTTGTTTCCTGATTTTAGTCATGCTGGCCAGTGTGAGGTGATATGTCAATGTGGTTTTGATTTGTATTTCCCTGATGATGAGTGATGTTGAACATTTTTTCATGTGTCTGCTGGCCATCTGGATATCCTCTTTGGAAAAGTCTTTATTCATGTATTTTGCCCGTTTCTTCACTGGATTATTTTTTTTTAGGGTGTTGAGTTTCGTAAGTTCTTTATAGATTTTGGATACTAAACTTTTTTCCGATATGTCGTTTGCAAATATCTTCTCTCATTCTGTTGGTTGCCTTTTAGTTTTCTTGATTGTTTCCTTTGCTGTCAGAATCTTTTTATCTTGATAAGGTCCCAATATTTAATTTTTTCTTTTATGTCCCTTGCCTTAAGGAACATGTCAAGAAGATTTTGACTTAATACATAAAGGTTTTGTAATCATGTTTTTAGAATCAGTTAACATATATTTGTCATATTAATAATGTATCTAGTAAGCTCAATTCAGTGACTTGCTTCTAAAGAATATAGTATAGAAAGGGAAAAGTAATAACTATACAGTGAAGAAACCTGAAAAACATTACCCAATTTAATTACAAAAAAGCATGATACTCAAATAGAAATACATTGTATAAAATTCTTAACGTACTTGATTAATACTCTTCAGAAATCCAATGTTCTGAGAAACAAGGAAAAACTAAAAAAGAATCACAAACTGAAGAAAAAATGAGATGGATGATAAAAATATACCATTCTAGATTGGGGCCTGGAACATAAAAAGAATATTAATTTAAAAAGTTATTAACTATAAATAAATTATACAGCTAGTTAATAGTATTTTCTTATGTTAATTTCTTAGTTTTGATAAATACAAAACAGTTAAATATGATCGCTTTGGGAAATTTGATGAAACATACAGGGACTCTGCAATATCTTTATATTTTCAATAAATCTAAAATTATTTAAACATTTCTTAAAATATCAAAAGCTTTCAATGATTTTTTATATCCTATTTATGTCAGAAGGTGAATGGACAAATGACTGTGTGTGTAACCTAATCCAATTTCAAGGATCAGTCATTGCTTCCTTCGGGTAAGAATTCATATACTGAATCTACATATGTATTTTAAGGACATGCAGTTTGTTATGGGCAGAACAGTTTCTTTTACACTCTTGCTTATTTTAATATCAGATCCAAATGACAATTTACAAAAACTGAATATGCTTTGTATCTGGAAGAGACCATAAAGACTGATGCTACACCAAGGTATTAAGGGCTCTGAAAAGCTCTTGAGATCTTCTCAATATCACAGTTCACAGGAGAGATAGACAAGAACCCAAATTTCCTGGCTCATGGTGTGGCATTCTTTCCTTTTATGCATTGTAATAAATGTTTACATAGCTTAGTATTACTAGTGTTATATCACTAGTATTAATAATTAGTATTATTAGTGTTTTCTGCTTTTTGTATTTGATCTAATTTTTGAAATTCCCCCACACTTAAATTTTAATTTTATATACAGTGTTTCTCAAACTGTGGTACATGAACCCCTAGACAATAAAAACATAGTATAGCATCCTCTAAGTATCTGAGTTTGAAACACAATGCTGTAAGCTATATTTTATAATAAAATTTATTAATCAAGCATTATCATTATTAATTAGGTTTTTTCATGTTGCACTTACCATTAAGAGCTACAGCATATATCCATCATCTTGGGTAATAAGTTAGCTAATGAATAAAGTGTATATGCATCAGGGATTCTGATGGCTCTTGGCTCAACCTTACTCATGCACAATGATGAGTTTATATTGTTCTCCTATTAAATATTTCTAAAAATACTTTCTAGAAATAAAAATCTATAAAAAAAACTAGAAGTGTTGATGATATATACTATGAAGTCATTAAGAATAATTGAATATAATTTGAACATTTATTTTTATTTATTTAAAAAAATTTAATGTTTATTGATGTTTATTTTTACGAGACAGAGAGACAGAGCATGAGTAAGGGAAGGTCAGAGAGGGAAGGAGACACAGAATCCAAAGCAGGCTCCGGGCTCTGAGCTGTGAGCATAGAGACCAATGTGGGGCTTGAACGCACAACTGCCAGATCATGACCTGAGCCGAAGTTGGCCACTTAACCAACTGAGCCACCCAGGTGCCCCTGAATATTTATTAATTTAAGGACTTTTTCTAACCTATAAAATTTTATTTATTTTAATTTCAGTATAATTAACATATATTCTTATATTAGTTTTAGGTGTACGATATAGTGATTTAACAATTGCATCCTAAGAGCTCATCACGATAAGTACACGTTTAATCCCCTTCACCTATTTTACTCATCCCCCTGTCCATCTCTCCTCTGGTAACCCTCAGGTCTCTGTCGTTAAGAATCTAGTTTTTTTGTGGAGGTGTTCTTTTTTTTGGTAAGTTTTTGTTTTGTTTTTTATTTAAATTCCAGTTAACATACAGTGTAATGTTTCAGGTGTGCAATTCAGAGATTCATCTCTCATATACAATTCCTGGTTCTCATCACAAGTGTACTCCTTAATCCCCATCACCTATTTAACCTATACCCCCACCCACCTCCTCTCTGGAAATCATCAGTTCGTTCTATATATTTAAGAGTCTCTTTTTAGGTTTGCTTCTCTCTCTCCTCCATGATTATCTCCTCTATGGTACTCTCCAGATATATCCATGTTGCAAAAGGCAAGATTCCTTTTTTTTTTTTAATGGCTGAATAATAACGCAATGTGTATGTGTCACAAACATGTACCATCTTCTTTATCCATTCATGTATCACTGGCTACTTGAGATGCTTCAATAATTTGGCTAAGGTAAATAATGCTACAATAAACATATAGGTGCATATATTTTTTCAAATTAGTGTTTTCGTAATCTTGGGTAAATGGCCAGTAGTAGAATTATTGGCTCATCTAGTAATTCTACTTTTAATTTTTTGAGAAACCTCCATACTGTTTTTCACAGGGGCTGTACCAGTTTGCATTCCCACCAATAGTGTACAAATGTTCCTTTTTCTCGACTTCCTTGCCTACTCTTGTTTCTTGTGTTGTTGACTTTAGCCATTCTTACAGGTATCTGTGATATCTCATTGTGATTTTAATTTGCTTTTTTCTTGGTAATTAGTGAGGCTGAGCTCTTTTGTGTGTCTGTTAGCCCTCTGTCTATCTTCATTAGAGAAATATCCCTTCATATTTTCTTCCTATTTTTTGAGTTGAATTATTTGAGGGGTTTTGGGGTTTTTTTGTTTTGCTTTGCTTTTGGTTATATAAGTTCTTTATATCTAGAATACTAACCCTTTCTCAGGTGTGTAATTTGCAAATATCTTCTCCCATTCAATAGGTTGTCTTTTAGTTGTGTCATTTGTTTCCTTTGTTGTGCAGAAGTTTCTTATTTTGGTGTAGTCCCAATAGTCTATTTTTGCTTTTGTTTTTCTGGTCTTAGGAGGCATATCCAGAAAAATATTGCGATGGCCAGAATCCGACAAATTACTGCCTCTACTTTCCTCTAAGAGTTTTATGGTTTTAGGTCTCACATTTAAGTCCCTAATCTGTTTGCGGTTTATTTTTGTGTGGTCTAAGAAGGGGTCTAGTTTCACTCTCTCGCCTGCAGCCGTCCAGCTTTCCCAGCACCATCTGTTGAAGAGACGGTGTTTCCCATTGTATATCCTTGCCTTTTTGTTGAAGATTAATTAAGCATACAGTCCTGGGTTTGTTTCTGGGTTCTCCATTCTGTTCTATTGATCTATATATCAATTGTTGTGCCAGTACCATATTATTTTCGTTACTATAGCTTTTTAGTATGTCTTGAAGTCTGGAATTGTGGTATCTCCAGCTTTGTTCTTTCTCAAGATTGCTTTGGCTACTTAGGGTCTTTTGTGCTTCCATACAAATTTTAGTATTATTTGTTCTAGTTGTGTGAAAAGGGTTGTTGGGATTTTGATACAGATTGCATTAAATCTGTGGATTACTCTGCATAGTATGGACATTTTAACAGTATTTGTTCTACCTCATCAGCATGGAATATCTTGTATTTCTTTGTGTTATCTTCAATTTCTGTCATCAATGTTTTATAGTCTTTAGAGTACAGGTCCTTTACCTCCTTGGTTAATTTTATTATGTATTATCTTTTTGTGCAATTGTAGATGAGATTGCTTTCTTAATTTATCTACCTGTTACTTTGTTATTAGTGTAAAAACCGCAAAACAGATTTTTGTATCCTGTGACTTTACTGAATTCATTTATCAGTTCTGGTAGACTTTTGGTGGAATCTTTAGGGTTTTCTATATATAGTATCATGTCATCTGCAAATAGTAAGTTTTATTTCTTGCCTGGTAGTATGTTATTATTTTTTCTTTTTCTTGTCTGATTGCTGTGATTAGGACTTCCAATACTGTGTTTAATAGAAGGGATGAGAATGAAACCCTTCTCTTGTTCCTAATCTTAGAGGAAAAACTTTTACTTTTTTTTCCAGTTAGTATGATGCTAGCTGTGGGTTTTTCATATAAGGCCTTTATTACATTGAGGTTGTTCCCTCTAAATCTCCTATGTTTAGTGCTTTTATTATGAATGAATGTTGTACCTTGTCAAATACTTTTTCATTTTCTGCATCTATTGAGATGATATGGTTTTATCTTTTCTCTTATTAATGTGATATATATAATGTTGGCTAGAGTAGTATTTTTTTAATTTTGTAAACATTTATTTATTTATTTTTGAAAGAGAGAGACAAAGCACTAGTGAGGGAGGGGCAGAGAGAGAGCGAGAGTGAGAGAGATATATACAGAATCTGAAGCAGGCTCCAGGCTCTGAGTTGTCAGCACAGAGCCTGATGCAGGGCTCAAACCCACAAACCATAAGATCATGACCTAAGCCAAAGTCAGAAGCTTAACTTATTGAGCATCCCAGCCCCCCCCCCAGAGTAATATTTTAAAGGCAAAGTTTTATGCAATATATCTACAAACTACAGAAGCATATTCAATTAAAAGTTCAAAATTTGCTTGGTGATCTGGAGTATCTTTTTTTATTGTTGCTATTTTTTCTGATCTTGGATAGAAATTTTTATTATATGGCTTTCTATTTATAATGTATTTCTTGACTAAATCACAATACTATCAAATTTAAAATAGGACACCTTTAATAATTAAAGTTCATCAGGTTACTATAAAATCCATGAAAGCAAATCAGTGCATGCTATGAAACAAAACTGAAGTTTAGGTATCAGAGAACCCGAATGACCTCAAGACATATTTCATTCTGTTTCAAAGATTCACATCTCTTAGTTCTGCTATTTTGCAGGTATTCATAAATTAATTCACCAAATCACACAGAAAGATACCATTCAAAAAAGTAAACTACTTCTTAACATGCCATACATAAATTTCCTTACCTATAGAGAAATACAGAATTGAGATATTCTAAACATACTAATATTTTTACAGAGAAAAGGCAGTGTGAAAGTCTGCATCCATTTACTAAGAACTATGCAGAAAATGAAGCTTCCTTTCCAATTTTCATATGATTTGCATGTAAGAGGAGATGATCTAGATGAAAAAAGATAATGCTAACTTATATCGTACATAAATATGTTCACATTCTTCTAAGATTTCCCCTTTGAGATTTAATTTAAAAAGAAATATCTATGTAGACATGTGTTAAATGTATTCCAATTTGCAGGTAGGCATTTTCTCTATGCACACAACAACAATGGAGACAAAGATTAAAAAATAAAGAAATCTGAACTATTAAAACAAATACTTTAATAGTAAATACACACAGTCAATAAATGGAATTAATAGGTTAAGTGTAATAATACAACTTGCAAACTCTTTTATACCAATGAGAAAACAATGAAGTCAAAATACTATAGTCTCGAATATATTTGAGATGCTAAAAAAAAAAAAAAGAAACTTCTTATAGAAAAACATTTAGATGGGGCACCTGGGTGGCTCAGTTGGTTAAGCATACAACTTCGGCTCAGGACATGATCTCACAGTTTGTGAGTTTGAGCCCCGCATCGGGCTCTGTGCTGACAGCTCAGAGCCTGGAGCCTGCTTCGGATCCGTGTCTCTCTTTCTTTCTGTCTCTCACCCACTTGTTATTGCTCACTCACGCTCTCTCTCTCTCTCTCTCTCTCTCTCTCTCTCAAACAAATAAATGAAAAAGAAGGTTTTTTTAATGAAAATAAAAATCTTTATTTTTTTATTTTTTTCTCTATAATATTTTATTGTCAAATTGTTTTCCATACAACACCCAGTGCTCTTCCCCTTAAGTGCCCTCCACCATCACCACCACCTCTTTTCACCCCTCCCCCTTCCCCCTCAACCCTCAGTTCATTCTCAGCATTCAACAGTCTCTCAAGTTCTGCATCCCTCTCTCCCCCCAACTCTCTCTCCCTCCTCCGTTCCCCCTGGTTCTCCATTAGGTCTCTCTTGTAAGTGGATGGACCTTGAGGGTGTCATGCTGAGTGAAGTAAGCCAGGCAGAGAAGGACAGAAACCATATGTTTGCACTCATAGGTCTAGCAGGAAAAAAAAGTTTTAAGAAAAGGTTTAGACATTTTCAACAGTTTAAGGGTTGAATAATTATCTACATTTCCTATCAGTAATCTTTTAGAAATAATTCTAAAAACAAAAATTCTAAGCAATAAAATTCATCCAAAAACCAACAGCAATAGATTATTGTGTTATTATTGTTACCAATAGAAGACACTTCAACAGTGAATGCAGGAAGATAAAATTAACCCCTAAAGACCAGACAAAATGAAGAACAAATCTGCATTACAATCATCACATAGATGAATTACATTGGAGGGGAGAAACTGCAATAAACTATGATGAAAACAAATTAAATTCACACTGGAATTTAAAAACAAACCACCAACACCATCATCACCAAATTATTTGAAACTAGAGAGACTGAAATGCATTCCCCTCCTTATCTCTGCTTAGGAGAAAATGGAAGGGTGCTCTGTGAAGTGATAATGCCTGCTACTGAAAATAAAAATATCCTCCTTTTTAAATATTTTGCACATATGTAGTAGTGGTCATTGCTGTTGCTTTGCTCACATTTGTTTACCTAAATAGTACACAGATCTCCCAGTTGCTCTGATAGCCAGCTGTTAATATCTCATAGCTTAGCCCAATCTCCTGATTCTTCACTCTGCTTGAGAACCTTCAATAAATCTGCTTTTTAGGAAACCTGACCCAAGACACTATCTACGTGTACCAATTCTTTCCTTACATTTGCATGTGGTAGTATTTTTAGAGATCAGAGGCCAAGTGATCCCTGTGAATTTGGTATAAAATTGTGTAATTGAAGGCAATATACAGGTTTTTGAGCAATAATTCTAAACTCAATCACAGACCTCAAGTGTTAGAACTTATATGTAGTGACAAGTTCAATGAGGGTTTAACTAGAGAAAGAAATTATTTTCCTCATTTTAGCCAGATACCCAAGTCTTTCTTATTCATCTCTAAGTTCAAACATATTGTCTCATATTTGGTAAAGTAATATTTTCTTAATATGAAGAAAATGATAACTAAAGCCTGTAAGACTACCCTGCATGGAGTTCAAAATAGATAAGGCAGTGCCTGTCATGACAGCATTACTTCTATTTCTTCTTATTCTGGTCATAATAACATGCCCCATAGGAAACCATCATTTCTATTAAAAATTTAGAATTATGCAAGTATATGTAGGAATGGAATCTCTATTATGAAAAGGGAAAGTGAGTTGAGATATTTTACATTGGCATTCATGAAAAAAAATAATACTGTGTTCTCTGCACTGCAGTCTATGACAGAATATTTTAAGACATCTCTGCTAAAATAGAATATGATTTTTTGTTTGGATCTACCTAGATATACACAGTATAGACATGTGTCTCCCTACTCTAAGTCTTACAGGAATCCATTAAAATAATCAGAGTCTATTAAAGAAAAAGAAAGTGTTTAAGTCATTCAAATACATGATAAAACAGATAAAAGTTTAAGTCTCAAGGTGTGATGTCCGACAATAGCCAAAATAGGTTAAAAGCCAAAGGTCTATTAACCTTTGGATACAGAAGTTGTAGTATGTATATATATATACAATATAAGATTACTTGGCAGTCAAAAACAATGAAATCTTGCCATTTGCAACAACATGGATGGAACTAGAGTGTATTATACTAAGTGAAATTAGAGAAAGATATCATATGACTTCACTCATATATGGAATTTAAGATATAAAATAGATGAGCATTTGGGAAGGAACGCAAACTAACATAAAAACGGGGGGGGGGGACAAAATAGACTCTTAAATATAGGGAACAAACTGAGGGTTGCTGGAAGGGTTTTGGATGGGGGAGCATGAGCTGAGCGGGAAAGGAGCACTAAGAAAGCCACTAGTTGGGATGAGCACCGGTTGTTATATGTAGGGGATGAATCACTGGATTCTATTCTTGAAATCATTATTGTACTATGTGCTATCTAACTTGGATGTAAACTTTAAAAAATAAATTAAAAATATAAAATAAAGGTGTGATGGTCTTTGGCTATTTTTAAAATAAAACTTGTAATGGGAAAGCAAAGGCAAATATAAAGTTTTTTTTCCCCCAGTTTTTAATTTATGTTTGAGATACAGCATGAGCAGGGTAGGGTCAGAGAGAGAGGGAGACACAGAATCTGAAACAGGCTCCAGGCTCTGAGCTGTCAGCACATAGCACTGTGAGAGCAAGACCTGAGCCAAACCGGATGCTTAATCAACTGAGCCACCCAGGCGCCCCTATAAAGTTTTTAAATATGGAAAACTTAGTAAAAACAAGAGAAAAAACGTACATTCTAGGTATAAAGGGACTATAGTGCAGAGGCATGAATGTAGTACGTAAGACTGACCAAAGGAAAGAGACACAGCAAATAGGCATGTATTATAGATAAAAGACAATAGATACCTAGGCACCAAATAGAACAAATCAGAGAATATTGGCAAGAGCCAATGGAAAATAGAAGAAGACTTTGGGAAACTAATATAAGAGATTTTAAGTAATAGTAATTTTAGACTAGGTGGAGAGGTATAGTATGTATATTTAATTATTCCATATCTTTGTTACCATTTCTGACTTTAAAATGGTAGTATTTTAAATTAAATAAAGTTTTCTTAAGTTTAAAAACTATAGTATTCTATCATACTTTTATTTTTTAATAAGAATGCCTTATGCCTTATGAAACACTGATTTGGAGATACATTTGAGTAATTATTTTAAATCAAGGACTTTTAAACAAATATAACATTATTCTAATGCTTGATGATCTCAAAACTGCATATACATATTTGTATATCGGTATTAACCCTTATTAACAATCCTAATATTGCTTAATATGCTTCTTCCTCTCCTGAGCAGGAATTTTAATTTTGTTAAAGAATAGCAGTGTATGTGTGCACTTATTAGTTTAGTAACTTAGGGAACAGTTTAGCAAAGTTACTGTTAGTCACACTGTTTTTGAAATCAATGATTATATCATAAGAGCCCATATATTTTTATGTTTTATTTATTTTTTGAGAGATAGAGGGACAGACAGACCTTGAGAGCAGGGGAGGGACAGAGAGAGAGGAAGAGACAGAATTCGAAGACAGTTTCCAGGCTCTGAGCTAGCTGTCAACACAGAACCCGATGCAGGGCTGGAACCCATAAACCATGAAGTCATGACCTGAGCCAAAGTCGGACGCTCAACCATCTGAGGCACCCAGGTGCCCCAAGAGACCATATTTTTTAGAGGAATTACTGAAGATTTTAAAAGTCCAAGATAAAACAACCATGAAAAAAAGAAAAATATGACTGGATAGGGGATTTAAAATGGCATTAAAAAATCATATTGGGCAAGTAAGTTGTTTATTATTAACATCAGAAAACGGAAAGATGGAACTGGAAAGGTAGAAGAAAAAATACCAAAATGAAGGATTAGATACTATGCTCTTCCACCTGAAAAAATCTGACATTAATTATAGTGTCTAATCAGAGAAGCATAAAGTGTCAGTACAAATGGCCATTGCACCACAGCTTTGCAGTGATGGGCTCTCTAAAGGGACACCAACAGCCAAAGTAAAAAGCCATTGTATCAGTATGACTTAAATAAACAAAAAGACTTTAATAGCATCATTTTGAGAATGAATCAGTGAAGGAAATTATGGTGGTGAAGCATGGTAAACAGGATGTTAGTGGAACAGAAGAAAGGGCATAAAATTAAAATGCCTTTTAAAGCTGTGCCAGATAAAAATAGTGACAAATATCTATACATTATCCTGATAATTAAGCTTGAACATGTCTGCTGATAGTCTTCTGAGACTGGGTCATTGAAGAGAGGACAAAAATTGTATTTTTCAGTTAATACATTTATCAAGAAACACAATTGTTTTGGCCTAGCTGCAATTTTTCCCTGATTATATGTCATAAGATGAATATAATTTGATATGACTTTTCTAAAACATTTAAATTAATATAAAAATGTATGGGACTTGACATTTCTTATATGTTTTTGTCTTCTAGGATAATTTTAATGTCTCAAGTAGAAGGAAATTAATTATAAAATGAAATGAACTTCAATAATAGAAATCTACTTCTTTTATGTTTCTCAAAGCATATTCCCTTTAAGTGAACCCAAGTATTTATGTAATTACCCACTCCCATCATGTTCTTAATTATATACTTAGTCCCTACATTGAAAAGTATGTGTTTCTGAAAGAATAAACATTGAGGAATATGAATCTGTTAGCTCAAAGCAGACTTTTCTGTTGAAGTACAATTGGCATATAATATCGTATTAAGTTCAGGTGTACATTACGGTGATCTGATGTTACTATACATTGCAAAGTGATCCCCATAAATCTAGTTACCTTCTGCCACCTTAAAAAGTTATTATTACAATATTAATGACCATGTTCTCTGTGCTGTACATTAGCTCCCTCCGACTGTTTTTTATAATGAAGTTTGTAACTCTTTATCACCTTCACCTGTTTCACCTGTCCCCAAACTCTGCCCCCTCAGGTGAGGAGCAGTGTGTTTCCTATATGTATGAGTCTACTGCTGTTTTGTTTGTTTTTAGATTTTACACATCAGCGAAATTGACTGGTGTTTGACTTATTTCACCTAGCATAATACCTTCTAGGTCCATTTGTGTTGTCACAAATGGCAGGATTTCATTTTTTATGGCTGAATAATATTCTAGTCTAAATGTAAACCCATCTTCTTTATCCATTAATTCTTTGATCTACAACCTGATTATTTTATTTGACTATTGTAAATTTTTCAATAAAGAAGACAGAGTTGTACATATCTCTTAAGATTGGTGTTTTTGTTTACTTCAGATAAATACCAAGTAAAATTGCTTTACTGTATGGCATTTCTGTTTTTAATTTTTTAAGGAACCTCTATAAAGTTTTTGGTAGTGGATGAACCAATTTATATTCCCACTCTTTTCTTCACATTCTAGCCAACTCTTACTTTTTCTTTTATGATTGCTAGTATGACAAACATAAGGTTACATGCCTTTATGTCTTTGTTATTTTTATTTGCATTTATAGTATAGTTTCATATCGGGGGTACAATACCTCCAGCTTTATTTTTCTTTCTCAAGATTCTTTAGCTATTTGGGATCTTTTGTACTTCCATACATATTATACTTATGATTATTATAGTTTTGTGAAAAATACCATTGGAATTTTGATAGGAATTGCATGGAATTTGTAGATAACTTTGAGTAGTATGAACATTTTAATGATATTAATTCTTCAAACCTATGAGCATGGTATACTTTTTCCATTTATTTGTATCTTCAATTTCTTTTATCAGTGTCTTACAGTTTTCAGAGCACAGGTTTTTCACCTCCTTGGTCAAAAGTATTTCTAGGTATTTTTATGCAATTGTAAATGGGATTGTTATCTTAATTTCTCTTTCTTATAGCTCATTATTAGTATATAGGAACAACCACTTTATGTTAATTTTGTATCCTGTTATTTTACTGAATTTATTTACTCTAATCATTTTAGTGGGTTTTTAAAGGAGATTATATGTAGTATCATGTCTTCTGCAAATTGTGACCATTTTACTTCTTCCTTTCCAATGCAGATGTCTTTTGTTTCTTTACTAATTGCTATGGGTAGAACTTCCAATACTCGGTTGAATGAAAGTGGCAAGAGTGCGCATCCGTGTTCTGTTCCTGATCTTACAAGCAGAGCTATAGCTTTCTGCCTCTGAGCAGAAAGTTTTGGCTATGGGTTTGTCAGGTACGGTCTTCTGATGTCGAAGCACGTTCCTCCTCACCCTGCTTCGTTGAGAGTTGTGTATAAATGTTGAACTTTGTCAAATGCTTTTTCTGCATCTATTGACATAATCATATGATTTTATCTTTCATTTTGTTATTGACTGACTCTCTGCTGAAACATTTTTGAATCCCCGGAATAAATCCCACTTGCTAAGTATATGATTCTTTTGTTGAATTATTGAATTTGGTTGGCCAATATAATTTTGAGGAGTTTTACATCTATGTTTATTGGGGATAGTCGCCTCTAAATTTTCTTTTGTCATATCTTTGGTTTCATTATCAGAATTTTGCTGTCTTAGTGAAATGGATTTAAAAGCCTTTCTTTTAATTTTTGGAGTAATTGAGAAGCATAGGTACTAACTCTTCCCTAAAGGTTTGTTAGATTTCATCTGTGAAACCATCCAGTCATGGACTTTGTTTAGGGGGGAGTTTTTAAATCACGGTTTCTATTTCATTACTTATAATTGGTCTATTCAGATTTGCTAATTCTTCATGATTTAGGCAAAGAAGGTTGTGTATTAATGGGAATTTACATTTTCCTTTCTTTCTCATCCAGTTTGTTGGTGTATAATTCTTTGTAGTAGTATCTTATGATTCTTTGTATTTCAATGGTGTCAAATATAACTTCTCTTTCATTTTGGATTGTATTTATTTGGTTCATCTCACATGTATGCTTTCTCTCTTTCCTAAAGAGTCTATCTAGAGGTTTAATGATTTTGCTTATCCTTTTTTGAAAAAAGAGCTTTTGTTTGCATTGATTTTTTTCTATTATATTTTAAATCTTTAATTCATTTATTTCTGCTCTGATCTTTACTAGTTCCTTTCCTCTATTACTTTTGAACTTTGCTTATTCTTTTCTTTATTTGTAATTTGTAATTTTTGTTTATTCTTTTAAAATTATTTTAGGTATAATTTTGGTTTTTTTAGTTGGGATTTTTCTTGTTTCTTATGGTAGATGTGTATTGTTAAGAACTTCCCACTTAGAACTGCCTTTGCTGTATCACATAGATTTTGGACCATTGTGTTTCAATTTTCTCTTGTCTCAAGGTATTATTTATTTTTCTTTTATTTCTTCATTGAACCAGAGGTTGTTTAGTTTAGCTTTAATGTATTTCGTTTCCATAATTGTGTTTTTCTAGTTTCCTTTTTGTAATAGATTTCTAGTATCATACAATTGTGGTTGGAAATGTCCCTGTTATGATTTCAACTTTCTAGAATTTATTGAGACTTATTTTGTTCCCTAATATGTGACCCATCCTGGAGAATGTTTTTGTGCACTTGAAAATGATATGTATTCTGCTGCTTTCTGATTTAACGTTGTGTATATATTTATCCATCTGGTGTAATGTATCATACGAGGCCAATGTTTCCGTATAGATTTTCTGAATTGACCACTTTATCATTACATAATGTCTTTGTTTTTTTGTATGTGATTTTTTTAGAGTCTTTGTCTTAAAAACTATTTTTTGTGTTTGAATATTGTTTCTCCACCTTTCTTTTTGTTCCCATATGCATGCAATACTTACTTTCAGTCTGTGTGTCTCTTTGGATCTGAAGTGAGTCACTTGTAGACAGCATACCCATCCAGTCTTCGTATGTCTTTTGATTGGAGCATTTAGCCCATTTACACTTAAAGTAATCATTGATAAGTATGTACTGATTGCCATTTTTTTTTCACTGCTTTCTGGTTGTTTTGTAGATCTCTGTTCCTTTATTTTCTTGGTCTCTTCCCTCATGGTTTGATAGTTGTCTTTAGTGTTATGTTTGGGTTCTTTTATTTTTGTCTATCTACTGTATGTCTTCAATATTTGGGTACCATGTAGTTTGTATGTATGGATCTCTATATATACTAGTCTATTTTAAGCTTATAGTTGCTTAAGTTGGAGCACATTCTAAAAGCACTACAATTTTATTTCTCTGCCCACATTGTATGTTTTAGGTATCTTATTGGCACTTTTTAATTTTGTGTATGCCTTCACTATTTATCATAGTTGTAGTTGATATTACTATTTTGTCTTTTAATCTCATTCTAATTTTCAAGTGGCTAATTTACTGCAATTCCTATGTATTTTATTTTGCTAGTGATATTTTTTCTTTTGTTAATTTTTTTATTACTAGTTATGGGATTTTCCTTTCCACTTAAAGAAGACTAACATTTCTTTTAAGACTAGCATATTAGTGATAAAATATGAGCTTTTATTTATCTGAGAAACTATCTCACTTTTAATTCTAAATTGTAAACTTGCTAGGTAGAGTATTCTTTGTTCTAAGATTTCTATTTTTAGCATTTTAAATCTATTTTTCTATTCCCTTCTGACATAAAAAGTTTCTACTGAAAAATCAGCTAAGTGTCATAGGTTTTCCCTTTTATGTGACTCTTATTCTCTTGCTACCTTTAAGATTTCCTCTTCATCCTTAACTCTTGCCATTCTCATTATATAATATGGTTTGAAGTTGGATCTTCTTGGGCATATATTGCCTCTATCAGTGCCTCTTAGACCAGAATGTCTGTTTCCTTCCCCATGTTAATAAAGTTTTCTGCTATTTTTTTAAATAAGTTTTCTGCCACTTTCTATCTTTGTGTGATCCCACTCTTTGTGGAATCCCTATTATGCAAATGTTAGTATACTTGATGTTGTTACAGAGGTCCCTTAATCTTTTCTCATTTTTTAAATTCTTTTTTTTTTTCTCCTGTTCATCTTGGGTGTTTTTCAGCATCTTGTCTTTCAGATTGATGATTCATCTGCATTGTCTAAGGTGCTACTAATACCCTCTAGTGTGCTTTTTATTTCAGGTATTGTATTCTTCAGCTCTGACTGGTTCTTTTTATATTTTCTATGTCTTTGTTGAAGTTATTTCTGAGTTCATTCTTCTCTCAAGTTCAATGAGTATTTTATGAACATTACTTTGAACTCTTAATAACGTTTATTGGTGGTCTCTGTTCATTTCATTTTTTCCCCTGGGATCTTGTCTTACTCTTTTATTTACAGCACTTTCCTCTATCTCCTCATTTTCTTTGACTTTCTGTGTTTGTTTCTATGAAGTTGATGGAATAATGACCTCTTCCACAGTTGAAGGAGTGGCTTAGTCTAAGAAAATCACCTGTGTTTGTGGTATGTGCCTAGAATCTTTGGCTGTCTGATGCTGTGTGGGCTTCAACCAGGTAGTCCCAGGGCATTCTACTAAGGGACCACCCTTGCTGAATGGCTGATGCTGGAACAGGTGTGGCTGGGGGTCCTGGGGCACTCTGTGCCAAAGCCACCCTGTTGAAATAGCTGGAGCATCAGCCATCACAGGCCTGGACCTCGGCACAGGGTCATTCTGGTGGGACAAGCAGAGCTAGAGTGGACATGAACCGGGGATTCCCATGGTGCTTGTGCTGGAATTGCCCTGGAGCTGCGGTGGACTTGGGCTTGGTGGTCCTGGGGTTCTCTTCATTGATACCTTGGTAGGACAGCCAGAGCTCAAGCAGACACTTTCCAGGGGGCCTTGGGGCGCTGCACACCAGTGTTGACTTGGCACAACTGCTGGAACTGGGGTGGTCTCAGTCTGGGAGTTACTAGACACTCGATGGCCTGATTGCCATGGCTAGATGGGCTGGAACTAGAGCAAGAGCAAATGTATACCAGGCCTCCTAGGGCACTCTATATTATAGCTGCCCTACTTAGGCCACCTTGATGAAATGACTAGTTTCAGTGGGCATGGGCGGGAGGGTCCAAGGTCACACTGTGATGGGACCACCTTAGTGGGACAGCTAGAACTGGAGCAATCATGAGGAGTGGGACGCTTGGGAGATGACTGGAGCTGGTGGGGCTAGGGGCACAGGGCTCACCGAAGTGGCCCTAGCAGGCCACCTAGAGACACTGGATCCTGCTCCCATCTGAGCAGTCTAGGTGGAGAGGGAACATAAACATTTGCTTGCCAATGCCTCTGACTCCAGAGAGAGCTACAGCAGTTCTCCCACGATTTGACACATGCTCTGGAGTTGGTAAGTGAATTTCCTTTACTTATAATCTAGTGATCCTTGAAACTGCGGGAATTTCTGTTTTTTGTTTTTTTCCTGAGGGAGTGTGTTCTTTTCTGTGCCCCAGGACTGCATACCCTCATTGATATCCCTCCCTACTGCAGGCCCTAGCACTGGAGGGTGGGGTTCCCATCCTTGTCATATCTCCAACTCTCATACACTTCCGTGTTTGACCTTTCTATTTTTTGTTGTACAGAAGCTATTTAACTAGCCCTCAGTTATTCTTCATGAAGAATTGCTCCGTCTCTAAGTGTAGATGCAGCGTGTCCACAGGAGGAGGTAAGTTAGGGTCTTCTTATACCACTCTCTTGGACCACCTCTTCTGTCAAAGCAGAAGATTTCTGTTAGCATAAAGAAAAGGCTATATGTAATTTTGTGGTCTTGACATAAAGTGACCACAAAATTTATATTTTGCATAAACTTCACATTTATTGCCTAAATTTTATAAACATTTAGAAGGTTCAGAAATAAGGCTCACATGGAAACTTCAGTAAGAATTAAAAACCTGTTTTTATACAAAGAAGACCATACACATGTGAATAACTCTGTGTGGTCTGCATTCCACTGAGGAAAAGTATCACTGGAACTTCCTTTATCACCTGAAACTTTTAGAAGATATTTTTTTCTAATTTGACAGTTTCAATAAATGTAAAGACAGGCAGTCAGTGTATAGATCCTAAATATGCAACTATATAGCAGGAATTATGAATGTATTATAAATAATTGAATATTAAAACTTTGGTAACAAGTCTATTGAGTAGGGGCAAACTGATCATATGATCAATATTTTTGTACATTTGCTATCATCATTAAAGTCTCTCTGCCTTCTCTTTAGGCTCCCAGGGAAGGCTAAAAAGTGATGCTTGGAGAGGGACATGGGCTCTTCATAAGAACTGACTTAAAATTTGAAATTTGGTAGCCAGCAAGTTCCAGTCAGATTATTCATTACATAGTTGGAATAGTTTAGTGCTTTGATATACAATTTTAATATACTTTAGTAAATTATGTCATTTAACAAAACACTTACTGACTACTTAATTGGATGCAAACTTTCATATAGACATTAGAAATACTGCGGGGATAAAGGTATCTACTGTTACAGAACTTAACAGTCTAGAAGAAAGCAGTAGATTTTAACAAATAATTCATATAATTTCAAGAGTAATAAGTAATGAAGAAAATTTTAAAAGAATAAGTTACATGGAGAGAAGTATATTAGAAGCTAATTTCAATTGGCTAGTGGGAAGTCTTTTCTGAGGAAATACTTCTAAAACAAGACTTGTTATAAATATATGTACAAGTGGGAAATATATGTGTATATGCACTATAATTTTAATGTGGCTATTTTTATCTGTTGAGTCTGTGTAAACTATTTACAATGAAAACTACTTTATAAAATAAACAGTGCTGCTATGAACATTGGGGTACATGTGCCCCTATTGCATCAGCACTTCTGTATCCCTTGGAATATATAAAAAAATAGAACATGGCACTTAGTGTCAATTCTCTCTTTGTGGCATATGTTAATTTATGTTATTTCATTTGCACAAATAAAATTAAATTTAAAAAGTTAAATAGAGGGCTTATAATAATTTTAACTACTTCAATGTATTAAAAATTAAAGGCACATGCAAACATGTAATTTATAGGTTGATACATATATTTAGACTTGTTTATAGATTTTAATGTATCTCCTCGTTTATGCATAAGGTCCAAGAATAAGGTAATATAATAAAACATAGTCTTTCAGTAAACTTTGTGCTATTAAGTTCAAAGTCTTGGTACTAAGGGCTTTAAAGTTATTTTAAGTTCATTATGTTAAAAGGTCACCCAAGAGTGAGTGTTCTCATACACATTAGAGAAGAATTAAGAAAAAGGGAATTTATCCAGTATATAAATCACTATTTTTGAATAAAAATATATAATAACTAATGCTTAACATCTGCACAAATTTTTTTCCAATGAATGTATTGTTTTGTGGAAAACCAATAAGAAAAAAGCAGATTCTTTTACCTTTAAAAAAATCCATATAATAGCTGGCATGGCTTTCAGTGACTTTTTTATTTCTAGAAGCCCTTGTGGAATATTTTTTTGCCTTTCATTTACTACTCTAATTAATAATATTTGAGGTCTTTATAAAGTATTTCTCCAGGGGAATACAAACATGTTAGTATTTTTATATCTACTCCTTGAAGCAGAAATATTCCTTAATAATTTAAAAATTAATCATATACAACATATTCTTTATTCAAGGTCACTAGGATGAGTTCATGTTAAAAAAATCATGATTAGAACCAAGATTTTCCATGAAGTGTCTCTTCATAATACAACCACACCACATTTTTCTCTCACTGAACCCTGTAAAGGAATGTAGGAAATCTTGTGAGTAAAAGAACTTGCATCATAATACTGTGGCTTAAAAACATTATTTTACTATTAGAAAAGTAAAGTAAAATCAAAGTCTTGACACATATCAGAGGTTCATTATGAAATACAAAAGTAAAATGAATTGAAAACCCAAAGTATATTTATTGAAAATGTTTTATCTTAGTTCTATACCTAGTGCCAATGAGCAGTCAGACTTGGAACTGGAATCAGAGTCTTGCAGAAGGGATGGGAGATAGACACAAAATGCCACTCTCTGGTGGAAATGTGTTCAATTTCTAGTTAAATCAGGCATTTCTGGTAACACCAAAGGAACAGGAACAATTAATGCAGAGATCGGTCTCTGTTACCTGTATTACTAGGGTGAACACTGAAGCTGAGTTTGTAGGGTAGGCAAAAGGAATATTGTTTCTTAAACTTAATCATCCCCAGATAAAAAGCAACTAGAGGCTAGATCCTAACCTTTTAGATGATAAATCCAGGCTGAGAAACATGAACAATTGTTCATAAATTGCAATCATGATCATCAGCAGAATTCACAAATGATATATTCAAATCATTTTATGTCTGTTTCTGCCTTTAGTAATTGGTAAATGGCTGATGGAAATTTCTCAAAGTACTTGATTATCCAACCTGAATTAAAGAACAAACAAACAGGCGTGTATGGCTAATTTTTTATAGTGTTAACAGCATTAAAGAATTTAAAGTGCTAGTGAAGGGTGAAACATTTTTAATTAGAATGATTTTTTATTAACATACATGAAAACACCATATAAGTAACAGAATAAGTTAAAAATACAGAATTCTATTGAATGAAAGGAGCTGCTCCCATCACAAGAGCTGGTAAAGATATAGTTCTCAGAAGTAAATTTCACAATTAAAACTCAAGGAGATAATTATATTTTTATATTCACCCTAATATGCAGGAGTTTAGACAAATAGGTGTAGTAAGTGAATGGCTTGTGAAAAATTAAGGGCAGTGAAATAGTGAAATACATTGCTCAAAACAATTTAGACAACAACAAAAAAGTAAATTTGAGTGCTCCTCTGGTGATCACAAAGTTTCAAAGCACCATTATTTCCAAAGTGCTTTTGTCAGCTGAATCATATGCTTGTCTTTTCATTGTTGAATGAAAAATCCATGTCCCCCCGTTCTCTCTTATCCCATTATTATGTTTTCAGGAATTAGAATCATGAGGATTTCAGATTATAATATCATAATGGAATAGGCATTTGCATTTCTAAATTTGCACTCTCGAAGTTTGAGCAGCTGATCAGCATTTGACAAAGCATGCTCCATCCCTGATTATTTCGCCGTAAATCTAATGCCAGGCAAGCAGGTGTAGGAGGCTATTCTGTTGCATAACCAGACATACGGTGTTATAACAGATGACCCACATACACTGTTTGGTTTATATGTAGGACATGCCCTAACCACAGCATTTGCACTTGAATCACCAAAAGAAATATTTAAAAGGAAGTTCTACTCATGGCATGGAACTAGGGAAAGACCTATTGACTGTATAAAATTGCAGTGTCTAGACAATGTCATACTTTTGAGAATGAATTTCCTATATTATAAATTTTACCTAATATTTAAAGAATATTATCTGATACATTGATGCATTAAGCAAAAATATGTTGTTTGAAATTTCTGTCTATAGTTCTTAAAGTAATTATCTGAGACATATTATATATATAGGTCTCAGATAATTATATATATATATATATATATATATACACACACTAGATATATATATTATAATTTGGGTTGCAAAATCAAGTAATTTGAGAAATTTCCATGAAAAAACCTCTCTGGGACCATTTATAGACAAATAAATAAATAAATAAATAAATAAATAACATTACTTAAATTCTTATTTTTTAGTTTATTTTGAGAGAGGGAATAAAACCATGGGAAGGACAGAGAGAGGAGAGAGAGAGAGAATTCCAGGCAGACCCAGCATTGTCTGTGCAGAACCCAACTTGCAGCTTAATCTCGCAAGATCATGACCCGACCCAAAATCAAGAGTCAAAGACTTAACCATTGTGTCACCTGGGTATGCCTAACATTATTTAAATTCTTATGATACTTCAAAGCTTTTTTAAAATAAGACTAGTTTTAATTATCACTTTTAATACAATTTCAAAAGAAAGGTACACACAAAAGAAAGGTGTGTGTGTGTAGTGATAAAATTATATTTATTTCTATATGTTTTGAGTTTTAGTCTCTACTTTCTTTTTTTATTTTTTCTATCTTTCATAAAATTTATGGTCAAGTTGGCTAATATACACTGTATACAAAGTGCTCTTAATGCTGGGTAGACTCCTGTGGTTCCTTGCTTACATAAAACACCCAATATTCATCCCAACAAGTGCCCCCCTCAGTCCCCATCACCCATTTTCACCTCTTCCACCACACCCCATCTACCTTCAGTTTGTTCTCGGAATTTAAGAGTCCCTTATGGTTTTCCTCCCTCCCTCTCTGTTAGTAACCATTGTTTCCCTTCCATTCCCCCATCATCTTCTGTTAAGTTTCTCAAGTTCCACATGAGTGAAAACATATGATATCTGTCTTTCTCTGACTGACTTACTTCACTTACGATGATACCTTTCACTTCCATCCATGGTGCTGCAAATGGCTTGACTTCATTCTGTCTCATCGTCAAGTAGTATTCCATTGCATATGTGCACCACATCTTCTTTATCCATTCATCAATTGATGGGCATTTAGGCTCTTTCCATAATTTGGCTATTGTTGAAAATGCTGCAATAAACATTGGTGTACATGTGCCCCTATGAATCAGTACTCCTGTATCCTTTGGATAAATTCCTAGTAGTGCTATTGCTGGGTCGTAGGGTAGTTTTATTTTTTATATTTTGAGGACTTCCACACTGTTTTCCAAGGCAGCTGCACCAGTTTACATTCCCACCAACAGTGCAAGAAACTTATTTCTCCACATCTATGCCAGCATCTGTTGGTTCCTGAGTTGTTAATTTTAGCCATTGTGACCAGTGTGAGGTGGTATCTCAGTGTAGATTTGATTTGTATTTCCCTGATGATGTGTGATGTTGAGCATCTTTTCATGTCTATTGGCCGTCTCAATGTGTTCTTTGGAAAAATATCTATTCATGTCTTCTGCTCATTTATTCAGTGGATTACATGTTTTTCAGGTGTTGAGTTTGGTAAGTTCTTTATAGATTTTGGATACTAACCCTTTATCCAATATGCCATTTGCAAATATCTTTTCCCATTCCATTGGTTGCCTTTTAGTTTTGTTATTTCCTTGCAGTGCAGATTTTTATCTTGATGAGGTCCCAATAGTTCACTTTTGCTTTTAGTTCCCTTGCATTTAGAAACATGTTTAGCAAGAAATTGCTGTGGCTGAGGTCAAAGAGGTTGTTGGCTGCTTTCTCTTCTAGGATTTCATATTTAGGTCTTTCACCCATTTTGAGGAGAAGTCTTCTGTTTAATCATTTTGGCTAGTTTTATGTTCCTTATGTGTTTTAAAAGCTTCATATATGTCCTGCACCTGTGAGCACTATTATGTTAAAGAGGGGTCATACACCACCCAGGGCCTGGTCCTTCAGGTGGTGTTTTTTGGAGTGTGTTACTTGTTCTCTGTTATTGTGACTCTGGTTGCTTTTATCTCCCTATTTGTAGTGATGTTTTGGACCCTCCACCAAGTGTGCTTTGATTTGTTCCTTAAAATAGCCCTGAGAGAAAAACAAAACAAAACAAAACAAAAACAACAAAACAACAACAAAATAAAAACAACTGTGCGGGGATGGGGGGTGGTGTTGGTGGAAGAGACCAAAGAGAGAAATGATGGGGGGGGGGGGGAGGAGAGAAAGGGAGGAAGAAAAGAACATTGACCAGGCAGAGAATCTATGTGGCTTAATCGAAAGAGAGAGAGAGAGAGAGAGAGAGAGAGAGAGAGAGGAAAATCAAGATAGAGACATAGAACAGTTATAAAGAGAATAGATTAAATATGTCTGCTTAAACAGACCAACAACCATAATAACCAGACTAGAGGAGGGAAGAAATAAGGAGGATGAAGAAAAAACAATTATACATAAACATATATATATATATACACATACACCAGTGGTAGAGCTGGTCTGGAGGAGGGGCTGTCTGGTTGATCAACATCAATCCTGCTCTAGTAGATAAGCAGTTACTAGGCGTGGAGGGCCCAATGTCTGTTCCCTGAAGCCCCACGTTCTTGGTGATGGGGAGAAAAGTGATGCCCTGGTCTTTCCTTGCCAGACCAGGTGTCCCAAACCACTCTGTTCACACATTCACAGTCCTCACAGAGCCGTGCACTCATGAGTGTGCCTCTCCAACTCCCCCACCCCACAACCACCCCACCTCACAGGCTTCCATGGAGCTCGTCTGGGATTCAAAGCCAGATGTCTTAAAGGCTCCTGGTCTGCATGCCTAGGTTCTGGGAAAGTGCTGCCCCAGCCCACTGAGGAGGGTCCTCTCCCACTTCTGTGTGGGCATGAAGAAGGTGGTTTGTTCTGCTCTGCTGACTCCAGCACCTCCCTGGTGCTCAGCTGGGATTTAAACCCCAATGTCTTAAAGGGTCCCGCTCCGTGTGCCCTGGTTCCAGGGAAGTGCCACTCTGCCCTGCCAATAAATGGCCTCTGGCTGGCGGGGGCAGGCAGTCTGTTCTTTGAAGGGTTGCATTCAAGGGAGAGGATTGCTTTCTCCCCCTGTGGACTACGTCTCTGAACTAGTTACAGAGCCCCGGGCTGGCTCCGCTCTTCCCCAAGTGCTTGAACTGAGCAGCTAGCCCCAGTCCAGAGAAAGCCCCATAGTTAGAGAGTTAGAGTATCTTTCTCGGTCCTGGTCCTTGAGTTTTCTGTTGTCCAAATATAGTCCTACACTTCTACAGCCTCTCCTTCTCTTCCCAGTCTCTCCACAGAAGGGGCTCCCTCACCTCCATGCCTACATCACTCATTTTATCTCTCCCAGTTCACAGTCACATACCTATGGCCCGCCAGGTTGTCGTGGCGGCCCCTGGAGATGTCTCTGTCACTCTGCATCCCAGACTCTTGGAATTCAAAGTCCTTTGGCCTCAACACTGCTGTGTTTGAGGGGTGAGGGAATTTCAGGACCCTCTACTTCTCCACCATGTTGGATCTCTCCTAGTCTCTATTTTCTAGCTCCACCTCTATTTTCCCACGGGACTTACCAGACTGGTCCTGTACTTATTTATATTTATTGTAAGCTATTAAAATTTATAAATTAAAGTAAACATATTACCTTGTGGTACATGTGTACATGGACGATGATTAAAGTATATGGTTAATAGAAAGAAGCAAACATATATATTACATTGGAAAACATTACCTAGTGAGACTCCTGAGTGGCTCAGTCACTTAAGTGTCTGATTCATGACATGCTTATGATCTCATGGTTTATGAGATAGAGACTCGCATTGGACAGCATGGAGCCTGCTTAGGATTCTCTCTCTCCCTCTCTCTCTGCCTCTCCACTGCTCACATTATTTCTCTCTCTCAAAATAAATTAGTTAAAAAAAACAATTTTGTAACATTACCTAGTTTTTTCCAATATAAATAATAATCTGCATGCAGAGATATTAAATTTCTATGTTTTAGAAGATTAAAGGTAATTAGATGGCATTATGACACATTATATTACAGGGAAATTAAACAATCTTGTAACTGTAATTAGATTAGATCCAAATGACCCATAGTTTTTGTAGATACATAATAAAATTTGGAATGAAAACTTTTTTGCAAAGTATTCCTCTGTTTCATTATGATGATGGAAGAAACCTAAGTATGATACATACTTAATAATTTAATTTTAATAGTACAAATTGTAACAGACCAAAGATAAATAGGCTCATACCAATAATTAGCACATAAAATTAAAAAATCTCAGATTAAACACTTGTTATTTTGCAATCTTGTGAAAAAGACTGATACACAATTCATTTGTACATCCAGGGCAAATTAAATATATGTATATGCACATAGAATTGAGTATACTTTATAATCCCAATGAGCTAGGAGAATTCTATGTATTTGCTGATGACGTATTACTTTCTGTATTTTTGACAAAAATTTTACCAATACATAGCTGTTTTTCAGTCAAGAATAAACTTGAGTGGTTTTGACTTTTAAGCATCTTCTGTAACAAACCAAACAGAGAAGTCATTATGGCTTGGTGCTAATGGTTTTCTATAACACGATTTTGAAGCTTCACAACTGGAAAAATTCTGTATCTATGTCTTTTAAGAAATGCAACATTAATTAGGAATTTCTGCTATACAGTTTGACTATTTACAGTCTCACATTTTTAATATGTCTTAGTTCAGATGTTAAAACTTAGCCTTCTCAAAGTCCTTATTCTTGTGTCCCCTACCATTTTATTTCATTTTTATTTTTCATGATTTCTCTTTTTTTTTTTTGTCCTTTTGGCTTGGTTTAGTTCCTTTTTTATTAACTTTAAACAAAAATAGAGAAAAAACAGAATGTACTCATACTCTGTGCATGCTGGGCAATTTTTATCCCTTTTTAGCTCTTCATACGACCTTCAAACATGACAGAAAGCCCTACATCTAAACGCAAAGCACATGTTTTCTGTCCAGTATCAGTTTAAAATTGTCTCCTAAAAATACAGTGTCCACCACGTCTAAAGTTAACTCAGGAGTGCTAAAAGAAATAATTATTTTCTCATATTCATAGCTAAAACTTTTCCAGTTTTATTTTTGTTGTGAGTTTATTAATTTTGTTAGATTCCACATATAAGTAAAATCATGAAGTATTTGGTTTTCTACATCTGACTTATTTTATAATAATTATTTTAGAATAATACCCTATTTGTCCATTCACATTGTTGGAAATGGCAAAATTTCATTCTTTTTTAATATTATAAAATAAATTATAGTATCAATATATGCAATTATTTTATGCCACTCAATCTATCTACACTTTTACTTATCACACCCTAGACTTAAGGAAATAACTATATCTAGTTCTAGTTAGAAATCTAGTTAAATGTATTCATTTTTCCCCTAATAACTAAATAACTTGGAAATGTTGAAGGATTCAAAAGAAAATTTAAAGCTATAAATCATATAAATCCTTCCTATGGAATATTGTATAAGAAACCTGAATTGCTATCTAAATATTTGTGAACCTGTAAATTTTCAGTCTTATAAGGAGGAAAGTGACTATAAAGTGGAACTTTCTCTTATTTGTAGAGAACCTTAATGGATGTGACTAGTTTCAGAATAAAAAGTGAGGAATTGGGGCACTTGGGTGGCTTAGTCTGACTTCAGCTCAGGGCATGATCTCCTGGTTTGTGAGTTTGAGCCCCATATCAGGCTCAGAGCCTGGAGCCTGCTTCAGATTCTGTGTCTCCCTTTTTCTCTACCCTTCCCCTGCTCATGCTCAGTCTCTGTCTCTCAAAGATAAACATTAAAAAATTATTTTAATTAAGGAATCATTAAATGCTTTGCATAACTTGATGTGGAAAAGAATTTATTTCCAGAAGAGAATACTTAGGTATATTTTATTGTTTGTTTTATGTATGGAGGGTTTGGGCTCAAGTCATGGGTCCTCTGCCACACATTTTTAAAATTAAATTATAGTTGTCACACTATGTTGCATTAAATTCAGGTGTGCGACATAGTGATATGACAAGTCTTTGTTATGCTATGCCTACCAAAAGTGTAGCTACTATCTACCATAAAATACTAGTACAATACCATTGACTATATTCCCTATGCTGTACATTTTATCACTATGACATTTATACCATAACTGGAAACATGTATTTCCCACTTCCTTCCAGATATGTTGTCCATCCCACATCCCTTCCCATCCGGAAACCATCAGATCTTTCTATTTGTGGGTCTGTTCCATTTTTTGATTGTTGTGTGTTTGTTTATTCATTTTGTTAGATTCCACATATAAATAAAATCATAAAGTATTTGTTTTTCTACATCTGATTTATTTTATTTAGAATAATATCCTGTTGGTCCACTCATATTGTCACAAATGGAAAGATTTCATTCTTTTTTATAGCCAAGTAATATTTCATTGTATACATATATGTATATACTGCATATTCTTTTCTTTTTACATTTATTTATTTTAAATCCCAGTATGGTTAGCATACAGGGCTACATTAGTTTCAATATAATGATTCAACAATTCCATACATCACCCAGTGCTCATTACAACAAGTGCACTCTTTGATCCTCATCACTTATTTAATCCATCCCTCAACCCTCCTTCCCTCTGGTAACCATTAGTTTGTTCTATGTAGTTAAGGCTCTGTTTCTTGGTTTGTCCTTCTCCTTTTTTTCTTCCTTTGTTCATTTGTTTCTTAAATACTACATATGGCATTTGTCTTTTTATGACTTTTCTTTTTGCTTAGTGTTATGCTGTCTAGCTCCATCCATGTTATTGCAAATGGAAAGATTTCATTCTTTAATAGCTAAATAATACTTCATTCTGTGTGTGTGTGTGTGTGTGTGTGTGTATAAGTATACACACACATATATATTCTTTATCCATTCATATATGGAAGGACACGGGTTGTTTCTATATCATAATAATATAAAAATATATATTATATGTGCCTGGGTAGCTCAGTCAGTTGATTGATTGATGAGCTCAGGTCATGATCTCACAGTTCATGGGTTCAAGGCCCACCTTGGGCTCTGTGCTGATAGCTTAGAGCCTGGAGCTTGGTTAGGATTCTGTGTCTCCCTCTCTCTCTGTCCCTCCCCTGATCATGCTCTGTCTCTCTGTCAAAAATAAATAAACACTAATAACATGTGCATCTGTGTGTATGTGTGTATATATGTGTGTGTGAGTATATACATATATATGTGCGTGTATGTATGTGTATACACACACACACACACACACACACACACTTTATTGGAGGGAGGGAGGGAGAGAGAGAGAGAGAGAGAGAGAGAGAGAGAGAGAGAGAGAAAGCACAAGTGGGGGAGAAGAGCAGAGGAAGAGAATCTTAATCAGGCTCCATGTTCAGAGTGGAGCTTGACACAGCGCTTGATCCCACGACCCTGGGTTCATGATCAGAGTCAAAATCAAGACTTGGCCATTCTACAAATGAACCATCCAGGCACCCCTGCATATATGTTTTCAAATTAGTGGCTTTGGGGTGCCTGGGTGGCTCAGTAGGTTAAGCGTGCAGCTTTGGGTCAGTTCATGATCTTAAAGTTGGTGGGTTCGAGCCCTGCATCGGGCTCTGTGCTGACAGCTAGCTCAGAGACTGGAGCCTATCTTCGCATTCTGTATCTCCCTCTCTCTCTCTGACACTCCCCTGTTCACGCTGCCTCTCTCTCTCAAAAATAAAAAGTAAAAAAAAATTTTTTTTTACTTTTATGTTCTCTAAGTAGCGCTTCAATTACTGGATCATACAGTATTTTTATTTTAGAATTTTTGAGGAACTTTCATACTATTTTCCACAGTGGCTCTACCAATTTGCATTTCCACCAACAGTTTTTGAGAGTTCATTTTTCTCTATATTCTTGATGACATTTGTTATTTCTTTTATTTATTTTAGCCATTCCGACAGGTGTAAGGTGATCCCATTTTGTTTCGATTTGCATTTCCCTGATCACTAGTAATGTTGAGCATTCTGTCATGTGTCTGTTGGCCATGTATATGTTTCCTTTGAAAAATGTCTTCTCAAGTCCTCAGCTCATTTTTAAATCCAATTGTTTGCATCTTTGGTATTGAATTGTCTAAGTTCTTTATATATTTTTGATACCCCTATCAGATATATCCTTTGCAAATATATTCTCCCGTTCAGTAGATTGCCTTCTTTACTTTGCTCTTGGTTTCATGTTGTTGTTAAAAAAAAGTTTTTATGTTGGTTAGTCCCAATAGCTTTTGTTTCCCTTGCCTAAAGAGATGGTTCTAGAAAAATTCTGATAACACTGATATCCAGTAGTTTACCACCACTATTTTCTTTAGTAGTTTTATGGGTTCAAATCTCACATTTAGGTCTTTAATCCATTTTGAATTTTTGTGTATGGTATAAAAAAGTGATCCAGTTTCATTGTTTTTTTTAGTTTATTGTCAAATTGGTTTCCATATAACACCCAGTGCTCTTTCCCACAAGTGCCCTCCTCCATTACCACCACCTTCATTCTCCTTCCCCCTCTCCTTTCCCCTTCAACCCTTGGTTCATTTTCAGTATTCAATAGTCTGTCAGGTTTTGTATCCTTAACAGTGCTGCCTGTCAACAATAGCCAAAGCATGGAAAGAGCTGCCTGTCAACAATAGCCAAAACATGGAAAGAGCCTAATGTCCATCACCTGATGATTGGTTCAAGAAGATGTGGTATATATATACAATATATATACAATAGAGTATTATATGGCAATGAGAAAGAATGAAATATGGCCATTTGTAGGAAAGTGGATGGACCTCGAGGATGTCATGCTAAGTGAAATAAGTCAGGTGGAGAAGGACAGATACCATATGTTTGCACTCATAGGTCTAACAGGAGAACAGGAGAAATCTAATGGAGGACCAGGGGAAGGGGAAGAGGGAAAGAGAATTGGGGAGAGAGAGGGATGCAAAACTTGAGAGACTACTGAATACTGAAAACGAACTGAGGGTTGAAGGGGAAGGGGGAGGTGGGGAAAGAGGTGGTGGTGATGGAGGAGGGCACTTGTGGGGAAGAGCACTGGGTGTTATATGGAAACCAATTTGACAATAAACTATT
>NC_043706.1:59278659-59282044 GCF_006229205.1 Suricata suricatta
CCAATAATGAAGCAGTGGAATGAGAAATCAAGAAACTGATCCTGTTCACAATTGCATGAAAAACTATAAAATACCTAGGAGTAAACCTAACCAAGGATGTAAAAGACGTATATGATGAAAACTCTAGAAAATTTATGAAATAAATTGAAGAAGACACGAAGAAATGGAAAAACATTCCCTGTTCATGGATCAGAAGAATATACATTGTGAAAATGTCATTACTACCCAAAGCAATCTACACATTCAATGCAATCCCCATCAAAATTGCACCAGCGTTCTTCTCAAAGCTAGAGCAAGCTATCCTCAAATTCGTGTGGAACCACAAAAGACCCCGAATAGCCAAAGTAATATTGAAGAAGAAAACTAAAATGGGAGGCATCACAATCCCAGACTTTAGCCTCTACTGCAAAGCTGTCATCATCAGTTTCATTCTTTTGTATGTAGCTGTCCAATGTCACCAACACTATATTTTGAAGAGACTGTCTTTTCCTCATTGTATATTTTTACCTCCTCTGTCACAAATTAATTGGCCATATAAGTGTAGGTTTATTTCTAGGATTTCTACACTCTTCTATTCACTTATGTGTCTATTTTTGTGCCAGTATATACTGTTTTGATTCCTATAGCTCTATAGTATATATCTTGAAATCTGGGATTGTGATACCTCCAGCTTTGTTCTTTGTCAAGACTATTTGGCTAGTCAGGGTCTTTAATACTTTTATACAAATTTTAGGATTATTTATTCTGGTTCTGTGAAAAATACTGTCAGGATTTTGATTGGGACTCTACCGAATCTGTAGATTGCTGTGGGTACTATGGACATTTAATATTAAATCTTCTAATCCATAAGTATGGTATAATTCTATTTGATTGTGTCATCTTTAATTTGTTTCATCAATATTTTATAGTTTTCAGAGTATAGGTCTTATTTCCTTGGTTAAGTTTATTCCTATGTATTTTAGTCTTTCTGATGTAATTGTAAATAGATTATTTTCTTAAGTTCTCTTTTGCGACTTCATTATTAATATATATAAACACAAGAGACTTCTGTATATTAATCTCACATCTTGAAAATTGGCTGAGTTCATTTATTACTTCTAATAGCCATTGAAGACTCTAATGGAATCTTTAGGGTTTTTATGTATAATAGTGAAATGATGTGAAAATAGTGACCGTTAACTTCTTTATTACCCATTTGGATGGCTTTTATTTCTTTTCCTTGTCTGATTTCTGTGACTAGATATTCTAGTACTACATTGAAAAGTTTTGAGTGTGCATATTCCTGTATTATTCTTGATCTTAGAGGAAAAGCTCTCAGTTTTTCACCACGTAAAATAATATTAGCTATGAGTTTTTTCATGTGGGACCTTTAATATGTTGTATAAGTACCACACGCTAACTGACTACGCCACTGGAGCTCCAAGGGACCTTTAATATGTTGAAGTATGTTCCCTCTAAATCCACTTGTAGAGAGGTTTTTATCATGAATGGATGTTGAACTTTGCCAAATGGTTTCTCTACATTTATTAAGATAACTGTGCCCCTTTTTTGTTAATGTGACACATTACATTGATCTATTTATGAATATTGAACGATCCTGCCTCCCAGAATAAATCCCACTTGATCATGGTGAATGATCATTTTAATGTATTGTTGAATTGAGTTTACTAATATTTTATTGAGAATTTTTACATCTATTTTCATCAGAGTTTTGGGCTTGTAGTTTTCTCTTTTTGTAGTGTTTTTGTCTCATTTGGGTATCAAGGTAATGCTAGCCTCATAGAATATATTTGGAAGCTTTCCTTCTTCTATTTTTTGAATTCCTTGTTTCTACTAACCTCGGGATTTGTTCTTATTTTTCTACTTCCTTGTGTGTAAAGTTAGATTGCTTATCTGAGATTTTTTTCTCATTTCTTAAGGTTGGCCTGTATCACTATAAACTTTCCTTTTAGAATTGCTTTAGCTACATCCCAAATATTTTGAACTATTGTATTTTCTTTTTCATTTATTTCCTATATTTTTTTCTTTCCACTTTGATTTCTTCACAGAATCATGAGCTATGTAGTAGCATGTATTTAGCCTCCATGTGTCTGAATTTTTCCAGGTTTTTTTCTTGTGATTATTTTCTAGTTTCTTGTTGTCCAAAAAAATATATTATTGCAAAATTTTAAAATATATTGAGACTTGTTTTGTGGTCTAACATCGTGTATTCTTGAGAATGTTGCATGCACACTTGCATGTGTGGTCTTGTTTTTGGATGAAATAGTCTCTAAATATGTGTTACATCTATCAGTGGTCTAATGTGTCATCCAAAGACATTGTTTCCTTATTGATTTTCTTCCTGGATGATCTATCTATTGCTATAAATGGGATGTTAATATCTCTTATTGCATTACTGTCAGTTTCTCCTTTTATCTCTGTTTTTGTTTTATGTATTTAGGTGCTACAAAGTCAGGCAGATAGATATTTACAATTGTCATATTCTCCTGTTGGAATGACATTTATATCATTATGTAATGTCCTTTTTTGTTTCTTTTTATAGTCTTTATTTTAAGTTTTATTTCACCTGATGAATGTATTGCTAACCCTGCATATTTTTTCCATTTCTATTTACATGGAATATTTTTCCACCCATTTACTTATAGTCTGTATTTATCTTTAGGAGTAACATAAGTCTCCTCTAAGAAGTCCATAGATATTTTAATATCTTATTTTTATTACTCCATTCCTCCACCCTGTTTTGTTTGGAGTATTTAGGCCATTTACACTTAAAGTAATTATTGATAGAGATGTACTTGTGTAGAATCCATTGTATGAATATAATGCAGTTTGCTTATCCATTCTATTCACAGATATGAGTTATTTCCTATTTTTTACTAACATTGTTAAAGTTTTTATAAATATTTCCATAGAAATAATTTTGGACTTATTTTTATTTCTCTATTTTAAAATTCTTTTGAGTAAATAACAAATGCTGAAATTGGGTTAATGATAACTAAGAATGAATCAAAACATGGTACATGATCACCTTTATAAGAAACTGACAAATTGTTCCAAAGTGGTTGTACTAATTAACTTTTCCATAAACAAGATATGAAAGCCCCAGGTGCTGCACAGCTTTACCCATATTTGGTGTTGCTGATTTTTAAATTTTTAGCCATTCTAATGAAGCTGTATTTTTTTCCTTGAGGTTTTAATTTGAATTTTTTGATAACTAATAGTGTCAAGAGTATTTTCGCATGCTATTGGCTTTTTGAGTATCTTCTTTTGTGAAGTGTCTAATTGTTGTGTCCATTATTGATATGTAAGATTTATTTATATATTTAGGATACAAGTTCTTTGTCAGATGCATATACTGGAAATATATATACAGCCTTTTGATTTT
>NC_043706.1:59282144-59298977 GCF_006229205.1 Suricata suricatta
TTTTTTTAGCTTTTACTAGCTTTTTTCTTTGTTTTCTTAATTGCTCAGGGAGAGGTTTGAAACTTTTCTACTATGATTGCACATTTCTAAAGGTCATCCTTTATTTCTGTTTGCTTTTTTAGTTAAGAAATTGTTATTAGTTTAATACAACTCTATAGTTTTATATCTTCATGATAAACTGCTGCTTTTATCATCATATATGCCCCTTTTTATTTCTAATAGTACTCCTTGTTTTGAAGGCTACTTTAGTTGATATTATCATGATTGTCCAACTTTCTTTTGCTTACTTATGTTTGTATAGTATATCTTGTTTACATTATTCTGTTTTCAGCCTAAATATGCTTTTATATTTAATGTAGGCCTCTTGTAGATAGAATATAGTTGGTCTTGCTTTCCTATCCCATTTGATAAAACACCTTCTAATTAAAGAATTTATCATTCACTTTAACTTATTTATTGATGTAATTGGTATATATAAAGTATTTTATGGTACGTTTCATTTCCTCAACTTAGTTTTTACTTAAACTAAATTTTAGTAGTGACTGCCAGCCTGCATGTCTGGAGAGTACCTTCAGTAGGCTGGTAGACATGTTTTAATTAGATGCCTAACCCTCAGGCCAATGCATTAAGATAAGCAATATGCCTTCTTTGCATAACAATTGGGTGCCTTTTCCCCCTTAAAATCTGCACACCTCTCAATTGGTTGCCTCCATACTGGTCCAAGATGCGAGTAAATTCAAGTGTGTAAACCCTTCAAGAACTGTTTCTCAGTTTTCTATTGTTGTGTGAGTCTTTTGAATGTGAACCCCATTGATTTTTAAAACTAGATGTTTAAGAGGCTTGTCTCTCAGGTATATATATATTTTTAATTCTTTTTAATGTTTTATTTATTTTTATTTTTGAGAGAAAGAGAAAGACAGCGTGAGCAGGGGAGGGTCAGAGAGAGATGGAGACACAGAATCTGAAGACAGGCTCCAGACTCTGAGCTAGCTGTCAGCACAGAGCCTGATGTGGGACTCGAACCCACAAACTGTGAGATCATGACCTGAGCCAAAGCTCAACCGACTGAGCAACCCTGGTGCCCCTCAGGTGTAGGTTTTTAAGTTGGGTTCCCCAGTGTGGATTCAAGCCCTATGCTCCTCAGGAAGAATCTGTGTTTTATTTCCCTCAAAGTTGTGAATGAATTGCAGCACTGCAAGTGGGTTTTATGGTGAGATTGTGTCATAGTCACTCCTCTTTGCCCGTTGCTTGCCTGATTATATAGAAGTCACTCATGTATTTATTTGTTTTGTCTTGTTTTATTTTTTTTCCTCAGAGAAAATTGTTGCATTTTTAGCTATGGGTCCCAGGTGTCCATGGAAGGCAGAGTTTAGGATCCTCCTACATCATAGTCTGAACTAGAATCTCTGTATTATTATTTTTTAATTTTTTAATGTTTATTTATTTTTGAGAGAGAGACATAGCATGAATGGGGGAGGGCCAGAGAGAGAGGGAGACACACAATCCGAAGCAGGCTCCAGGCTCTGAGTTGTCCGCATGGAGCCCGACACAGGGCTCGAATTCACGAACTGTGAGATCATGACTTGAGCTGAAGTCGAATGTTTAACCAACTGAGCCACCCAGGCATCCCCGGAATCTCTGTATTATTAACTGCTTACTCCCAAGATGACAATATAACCTCATAAAAACGCCTCTTTGAATTGATATTATACCCCTTCAATGATCTGCAATGAACTTGAGCATAGCTTATGTACAGATACTGGGACTTTCCAAGCTGTATTTCCCTCCTTTCAGCTCCACCTCCCTTCTAAACGTGTAGTGACTCTGACAGCCCTATACTCCATCTCTGACACTTTGGTCTAAGAATATTTTTGATTTATGTTTGTGTTCTATTATTCTCCTACCTGGCCAGTAGGCTGTAGAATGTCCTCTAATAAGCCCAATTAGAATAAGACATCATGTGGTGCATCTGGGTGGCTCAGTCAGTTAAGAGTCTGACTTCAGCTAAGGTTATGATCTCATGAGTTCGTGAGTTTGAGCCCTGCATCATGCTCTATGCTGACAGCCCGGACCCTGGAGCCTCTTCAGATTCTGTGTCTCCCTCTCTCTCTGCTCCTCCCCTGCTCATGCTCTCTTTCTCTCAAAAATAAATGTTAAAAATTAAAAGAAAAAATAAGACCTCATATACTGTTCATTCCTCCTTTCAAGAGTTGCACCTGTTCAGGTTTCTACCTACTTTTGTTTACTCATCAGTGCCTTCAAACAGTTAGAGACGTTGTAATTTCTCCAGTGTTTACAGCTGTTGCCTGCAGTATAGTTTGTCCAATACAGATAGCTCTGACATTACTATAACTGGAAACTTTATCATATTTATTTTCATTTTACTTTTCTGTTTGTTTTTTTAAATCAAATATATTTAGCAATGAAAGAAAGTAAGGGAATAGGTAGAGTGACAGAGTCTGCAAAAAAATCTGTACACTTTTGGCTGAGACATGTGGGATATGACCACCGTTCAGACCCAATGTCTTTAGGACAGTCTATTTTACTTTTAAGAATTTGCATATGTATAAGTAATAATTTTGTTTTGAAATCAAAGAACTTTGTGCCTGGATTAATGCAGTGTAGAGCCAATCACAGGGAGGTGTTAGATAGTAAGACACAATACACCCCAAGTTTTTGCAGAAATCTCTGGAACATATTTGGATTCGCATAAATGATAGAAGTAGAGATTCAATGCAATTTTACTTAATATTACATGGAAGAGTGTACAGGATGACATTCTTATTATATATTTTGCAAAATACTGAGGCAGCAGTAGGGCAGGCTATCCAATTTAACGATTTTGGCTAGTCATGGTATCAGTGTAGGTATAGAACTTGAGTCTCACAAACAAAAAACAAGATAAGCCATCAGTATTACAGTACCTAACAAACTACAACTTATATAATTGAGAGGTATATATGTGCCAACATTTATACAGATTAGTTTAGTGGACATTTGGCATTATTTTTGCTGGTAAGTTGTCTGAAAGATGCCTTGTAGATGTAACTCAGTTATTCATAAATAATACAATATAAGCAATTGCACAGTTTATTATAAATAAAAAATAAACACTTGTCCTAAATATTAAAGAGTCATAACAGTCAACCCTTTCCCTGCTATTTGCTAAAAATTATATAATTTTACCATAGTACTTTTGAATCGCTTGGTAAGTTTCAAAGGTTATAAATAGTGGAGAATATTAGCTCCACTTAAAGGTATTTCTACTAAAGAGGACTGGCTTTTTTTCCTAGGTAAGAAACTGACGAAAGACTGAAAATTTTAAAACAAGCAATTTCTTATCACTCCATGTCTAATAGTCTAAACATATGATTTCTCTTAAAACAATATAGTATGAAGCAAGGGGTAGGTAATGAGTAAAAGTATAAATTTTGGACCCAAAATCCATAGGCTTAAATTTTGGCTCCACCACTTTCTAGCAGTCTGAGATTATACATATAAATTATCCTCTCTGTGCCTCAGCTTCACATATAAAAAGTGGTGATTACAGTAATATCTACATGATAAGGTTGATGTGATGAATAAATGAATTAATAACTATAATGTTCTAGAATAAACAGTGACACATAAAAGATACTATTCAAGTATTACAACCATTATAATTTAGTGAATACTTCAAATAGCAACTGTTTTTACTTAACTATCTTACAAAGACTTAGAAAATCATGAGACATGTAATGGCCATTTTATGTATTTATCCACTTACTGTCTTTAAGCTCTATTTGATAGTAGATGAATAGTAAATAATTTCATAGTTCCTCAAAAAATGTATCTTTGCTGAGTAAGAGAATGATTTATTCTTTTCTGTCAATATTTGTTGATTGCCTACTCATAGAAAGTGAACAAAATGGACCCCAAATATCTAGCACGTGGATTTTGCTATATAATAGGAATCCAGAAAATGAGTTTTTCAGCAACATGTGGTAAGAAGTAAAAAAGGAGGGAAATGTGTTAGGAGTAAATGTAATTACAGTTTTAAACAAACAAATTGATGAGGAAATGTTCATTTTAATAGCGATTTTATGCCATTTACTATTCACTCCACTTTGTTACACATGGACTTATAAAGTAAGTTATTTTGTGAGTACTAGTACACTCCTTACTTTAGATATGGGTGTTAATTAGTTATAAGGTATGTAAATTATTATTTCTGTTAATATTTCTAGGTTCAGTTTGTCCATCTTCCAAAGTGGGAACAAATGTATCATATACAGTTGTGACAACCAAATCAAACAGAGATAGAAAATTCTTTGGAGGCCTCTAACAACAAATGTAGCTAACCATCTTGTAGAAACCAAAATTTTTCTCTTGAGAATGACCTATTTAGTTATTTGTTTAACAAGCTCCTTATATTTAATTAATTCTGATGTGGAGTATTCTAAGCATTTTATAAAAATAATAACTCATTCAAACTTTATATCCAATTAAGTATTTATTATTGCTATTATTTATTATTCTCATCTCAGAGATGAGGAAATTGAGGAACAGTAAACTATCTTGTCCAAGGTGACAAGACTAGTAGCTGGGAGGGAAACTATTCCATAGTAAATTTTCTTAGCCTTTCTGTTATTCTGAACAATTAGGAAAAAGACACCTCTCGCTGGTTTTGGCAGACCAATTAGGAAAAGGCAGCACACCCTTCCTGCTGACAGTCCTGTGCCTGGACACGGGATATACTGAATGGACCTTACTTGGGATTTCAGTGCGTAGTCAAGTTTATCTTGATTTATGGCTTCTGTTGATCCTTAGGAAATTTACAAAGTTCTAAACCACCATTCCCCATCACCTTTATGTAATGATTTTTTTTCCTTCTTGTGAGAGACATGAATACTATTACATTTGATTCTAAACAAAGTATGCTAAATGTCAATGCATCCTATAATTTTTTGTCAATTTCTTATTTGGAACAAGAGCTATATTTGCACTTGAGGAAGAATGAATAACAGTTAAAAATTCTATGCTTAAAGTTCCCTATGTTTAAGCATTTTGGTGGTTTATCCTTTTGAATATATGCCTCCCCTGTTTAGAAAGACACTTCTCCTTGCATTTAAGGCCAAATAAAGTCAACAGGGTAAGAAATTATGTGTCTTTGCTTAAACAATATCTACTAGGAATAATCTCAAGGGAAAGTTGAACACCAACTCTTTGACTTTTCTGCTAGGGAGGAAGTTTTAAAAAAAGATCTTATTGCTCTTCTTTCTAAACCAGAGGCCCTGAACTCTGCATTCATATTATTGTACTGTGGGATACTTTTCTTTGCCATGGAAAACACCAGAATATATAAATAGAAATGCCAGGGATATGGTCCAAGTATGTTTTTTTTTTAAGTCTCCATATGATTCAGTAATTCGATACTGGATATTTACACAAAGAAAATAACACTAATTAAAAAATATATGCACCTCTATGTTTATTGCAACATTATTTATAATAGTCAAGACATGGAAACAACCCAAATATCCATCCACAGATGAATGGATTAAGAAGATGTGGTATTTGTATACAATGAAATGTAAAAAAAAATCTTGCCTTGCAACAGCAAATTATACTAAAGAGTATAATGCTAAGTAAAATAAGTCAGATAAAGAAATAAAAATAATTTCACTCATGTGGAATTTAAGAAACAAAACAAATCAACACAGGAATAAAAAGATACAGACAAAACAACAGATTCATAAATATAGAGAACAAACTGGTGGTTGCCAGAGGTGAAGTGGTCTAGGGATGGGTGAAATGGATAAAGGAGAGAAAGATTGTGATGAGCACTGAGTAATGCATAGAACTGTTGAATCATTATATTGTATTCCTGAAACTACTATAACAGTGTGTGTTAATTATACTTGAACTAAAAAATAAATAAAACCCAAGTGATTCTATACTTTGATCAGAGATGAAAATCACTGATACAGAAGGTAAGAGCTGGAAACCTTGTCACGATTCTGCACTGTAGCCCTCTTAAATAGAAGCCTCTCACTTTCAGCAATAGAAACATAGGAAGTTTAGGAAATATCAGCATATTCATTGAAAATTGCTTAGTAGGGAGTAAAATATTTGTTGAAACTCTTTGACCAGTCTATCCCCTGGAGTCCTGAAATTCCAACCCATAGTGATTAAAAGGATCAAAGCACCATCTGGTCCAGTTAGGCGTGTCACCTCTAACTTCCTCTATCAAGCTTCTTAATGCAATGTTTGTCACATAGGATGCCTACAATAAACAGTAGTTGTTATTAACAGTTCTGTAGAATTTTTTCTCGAGTGTATGCACTTTATGTTAAATAATGATGACTATAAAACATTTTTAACTCCTTTGGGTCTTATTTGAAAAACTAAGAGAAAAATTTCAGGGAGTTAGTTACATCTATTTTTTTTTCGATTTAGGACATCTTATTTCTTTACACAATTCATATGCTTGATTTTGAAAAGAGACTATACAGACTGTAATTCTTTACACAATTCATATGCCTTGATTTTGAAAACAGACTATACATAATGAAATGTGAATACGTACATAAAACAAATATGCTGTCAATTATTAATTAAAGTTAAAATCATGTAAGGACAATGGTTAGAGCACTATGAGCAATTTACAAAGTGGTTTCCTATGGGTATATTTTTGTGAAGGAGCAGTTTATAGCCACAGGAAGAGGTTTTGCTATTTTCTACTTTTTAAGAAATTTCCTGAACAAAAGCTTCATTATCCAAGTCATAACAATTAATGATCATATCTGGTAGTTTGGAATATAGCATTAAAATGGCTCACTAAGGGCAAAAAATAAATCCAAACATATCACACTTGACTTCACGTACAAATTAATAAATAAACATTTTATGAATGTTGTCACCATTGGAACATTTTCTTGCTGGAATTCAAATTGATTTAAAAACATGGAATACTCCCCTGAATCAGAGTAATAATGAAAATACATACAAAAATTTCTGAAGTAGTTAATTTATATGTGTATTAGGATTCTCCAGAGAAACAGAACCAAAATGTTTGTACATATATATGTATATGTATATACATGTACATGTGTGTATATATTATATACAAGTGTATATGTGTACATGTATATGGCAAAGTCTCCAGTTTGAGGTGGTAAGATGGGAATCCGGGAGAGTCAATGGTGCAGTTCCAGGCTGAGTCTGAGTGAAAATCTGGAGAGAAAATTACATAGTATTATTCTGAACATTAGCAGGTTGAAGACCCAAGAAGAGCTGGTGCTTGAATTCAAAGGCAGGAAGAAGTCAATGTCTCAAATCAAAGACAGTCAGATAAGAGGAGTTCTCCCATATTTAGGACATGGTCAGCCTTTTTTTTTTTTTCCCCTTTTCTTTTTTACTTTTAAGTATAGTTGACATAAAATGTTATATTAGTTTCAGCTGTACAATACAGTGAATAACACATTAAGCAACACTCAGCAAGATAAATGTAATCACCATAAAAATTCATTACAATATTATTATTTTTATTTACTGTGCTGTACTTTTTAGCCCTGTGGCTTATTTACTTTAAACTAGAAGTTCATGCCTCCCAACCCCCTTCACCTATTTCACCGAACCTACCATCTCCTTTCCCTCTGGCAACTATCAGTCTCTTTTCTGTATTTATTAGTCTGTTTCTATTTTTTATTTCTTTGTTCATTCTTTTTTTTTTTTTTAGATTAAACATACATGTAAAACTGTACAGAATTTTCTATTTCTGGCTGATTTATTTCACTTAGCACATAACCCCTAAATTAATCCATGTTATCATAAATGGCAAGATTTCATGCTTTTTAGGGCTGAGTAATATTCCATTGTGTATATACATCCCATCTTCTTTATCCCTTCACCTATCAATGAACACTTACGTTGCTACTATATCTTTTCTATAGTAAATAATGATACATTGAACATGTGCATATATCTTTTTGAATGCCTGTTTTATTCCCCTTTGGGTAAATGCCTACAGTGGAATTCTTGGGACGTATGGCATTTCTTTTTTAATTTTTAAAGGTATTTCCATACTGGTTTCCATCATGGCTGTACCAATTTGCATTCCTACCAAGAGTGCACAAGTGTTCTATTTTCCCACATTCTCACTAACACTTGTTAATTTTTTTGATACTATGATTTTGATTGGTTTTTGGTGATATTTCATTGTAGTTTTGATTTTCATTTCCTTGATAATTAGTGGTGTTTGGATATATTTTCATATATCAATTGGCCACATATGTGTCTTCTTTGGAGGGAAAATGTCTATTTTTTTAGACATTATGCCCATATTTTTATAGGTCTGTTTGTTTTTGGTGTTGAGATTTAGGAATATATTAGTGGACTAGCCAATATATCATTGCAAATATCTTCTCCCAATCTGTAAGTTGCCTTTTCTTTTTGTTAGTTTCCTTCACTGTGCAAAATATTTTTAATTTCTTTTTAATAAGCTTCATGTCCAGCGTGGAGCCCAACATTGGGCTTAAACGCATGACCCTGAGATCAAGACCTGAGCTGAAATCAAGACTCAAACACTTAACCAACTGTGCCACACAGGAGCCCTGCAAAAGCTTTTAAAATGGATGTAGTCCCAGTTGGTTATCTTGCGGTTTTGTTTTCCTTTCCTAAGAAAATATATCCTAAAATATCATACTAACACTGATATGTAAGAGTCTACATGCTATGTTTTAAGAGTTTTATGGTTTCAGGTCTCACATTTAGGTTTAATCTGTTTTTAGTTTCTTTTTATATGTGGTGTAAGAAAGCAGTCCAGTTTTCCCAAATCCACTTATTATAGAAACTGTCTTTTCCCCATTGTATATTCTTGCCTCCTTTGTCATACATTAATTATTATTTAAGTGTGGGTTTATTTCTAGGCTCTACTTTTATTCTATTGGTCTTTTCCTATTTTTGTGCCAGTACCATACTGTTTTGATGACAACAGCTTTGTAGTATATTTGAAAACTAGGATTATAATGCCTCCAGCTTCATTTTTCTTTCTCAGATTGCTTGGCTATTCGGGGTCCATACAAATTTAAGGATTATTTTTTCTAGATTTGTGAAAAATTCTGTTGGTATTTTGATGGGGATTGGACTGAATATGTAGCATGCTTTGGGCAGTATGGAAATTTTCAACAATATTCTTCCAACCTCTGAGCATGTGTACCTTTCCATTTGTGCCATCTTCAATTCCTTTCATTAGTGTTTTATGGTTTTCAGAGTACAGTAGTTTTACTTCTCAATTAATTTTAATTGTAGTTGTCTTATTCCTTTGGGTGCTATTGTAAATGGGGCTGTTTTCTTAATTTTTCCTTCTGTAAATTCCTTATTAGTATATAGAAATGCAACAGGTTTTTGTATATTAATTTAGTAATCTGCGATTTTAATGGATTTATTTATTCTAATAGTTACTTAGTGGAGTCTTTAAGATTTTCTACAAATAGCACCACGTCACCTGCAAATAGTGACAATTGGAGGATTTATTAATTCTTCTTCTCCGAGGACTGTGTCTAGGATATCCAGTACTATAATGAGTAAAAGTGGAGAGAGTTGACACTTTATCCTACTCCTGATCTTAGAGAAGTATCTGCTTTTCACCATTATACTTAATGTGGGCTTGTCATATATGAACTTTATTATTATATATATGCATTTTCACTGTATACACAACTTGTCAAGGTTTCTATTGTAGATGTTGAATTTTGTGAAATGTTTTTCTATATCTATTGGTAAAACCATATGATTTTCATCTTTCATTTTGTTAGTATGGTATAACATATGGACTGACTTGTAGGTATTGAACCATCCTCATTGTACTTGGAGTAAATCCCACATGATCATCATGAACAATCCTTTCAATATTTTTTAATTCGATCCATTAATAATTGTTGAGGAATTTTGCATTTATGTTCATCAAGGACATTGTTTTTTTCTTTTATGTAGTGTATTTGTCTTCTTTTTAACAGTGTAATGCTGGCCTGATAAAATGAATCTGGAAGTGTTCTTCTCTTTAATTTTGGAATAGGTTGAAAAGAATAGATATTAACTCTTCTTTAAATGATTGGTAGAATTTACGTGTAAAATCATATGGTCCTGGATTTTCATCTATTGAGAGATTATTTTTAAAATTATTATTACTGATTCAATGTTGTTGAATTAATTGGTCTGCTTAGAGTTTTTTAAAATTTTTTCCTGATTCACTTTTGGAAATGAATCCAAATTGTTCAATTTGTTCACATATAATTTTTTTTATAGTAGTCTCTTATAACCCTTTGTTTTTATATGGTGTCAGTTGTAAGTTCACCTCCTATTTCTTCTTTTTTTTCACCTCTTTCATTTCTGATTTAATTTGAACTCACTATTTTCTTGATGAGTCTGCCTAAAGGGTTATGAACTTTCTTTTCAAAGGAACAAATCCAGTTCATTGATTTTTTATTAATTAGGTTTAAATTTTAATTCCAGTATAGTTAACATACAATGTTCTGTTAGTTTCAGGAGTACAATATAGATTCAACAGTTCTATATATTACTCAGTGCTCAATGTAGTAAGTGTACTCTTTAATCCCCGTCAGCTATTTTACCCATCCTCCTACCCACCTCCACTTTGGTACCACCAATTTGTTTTCTATAGTTAAAAGTCTATTTCTTAGTTTCTTTCTTCTCATTTTTTCCTTTTCTCATTTGTTGTATTTCTCGAATTCCACATATGAGTGAAATCATATGGTATTTGCCTTTCTCTGATGAGTTTATTTCACTTAGCACTATACTTTCTATTCCATCCATTTCATTGCAAATGGCAAGATTACATTCATTTTTACAGCTGATTAATATCCCATTCCATATATATATATATATATATATATATACATATATATATATATATATATATACACATACACATACATATACACATACATATACACACACCACATCTTTATTCATTCATCTATCACTGGACACTGAGCTGAAATAAACATAGTGATATATGTATCACTTTGAATTATAATTTTGTATTTTGGGGGAGGGGAGGAGGTAAATGCAATTACTAGATTATAGGGCAATTCCATTTTTTAACTTTCTGAGGAAACTACTATTTTCTACAGTAGCTACACAAATTTTCACTCCTACCAATAGTGCATGAGGGTTCTATTTTTCCATGTCCACTCTAAACTTGTTCTTTGTTGTTGTTGTGTGTGTGTGTTATTTTAGCCATTCCAACAAGTGTGAGGTGATATTTTATTATAGTTTTCACTTGTATTTCCTTGATGATGAATGATGTTTAGCATCTTTTCATGTGTCTGTTTCCATCTGTCTTTCTCCTTTGGATAAATGTCTGTCCATGTTTACTGCATATCTTTAACTGGGTTATTTTTTGGAGGGAGTTGTTGAGTTGTATTGCTTCTTATATGTTTTGGATACAAACCTTTTATGGTATATATCACTTCCAAATATATTTTCCCATTAAGTAGGTTTTTTTAGTTTTGTTTATTGTTTCATTTGCTGTGCACAGTCTTTTTATTTAGATGTAGTTCTGATAATGTATTTTTGCCATTGTTTCCCTTGCCTCAAGAGACATCTAGAAAAAAGGTACTATGTCTGATGGCAAAAAAATTACTGCCTTTGCATTCTTCTAGAATTTTTATAGTTTCATGTTTCACATTTGTGTCTTTTGTTTTTAATTTATGTTTTTGTATGGTGTAAGCCAATGGTCCAGTTTCATTCTTTTGCATGTAGCAGTCCAGATTCCCCAATACCATTTGTTGAAAGGCTGTTTCTTTTCCCCATTGCATATTCTTGTATCCTTTGTAAAAGATTGATTGACCTTATAAATGTGGATTTATTTCTGTATTTTCCATTCCATTGATCAATGTGCCTGTTTCTGTACCAATGCAATACTGTTTTGGGTACTATAGCTTTACATTACAATTTGAAGTCTAGAATTGTGAAATATCCAGCTTTTTCTTTTTCAAGATTGTTTTGGATATTTGAGGATTTTTATTGCATACACATTTTAGTGTTATTCTAGTTCTGTGAAAAATGTTGTTGGTAGTTTGATAGGGATTACATTAAATCTGTAGATGTTTTTGGGTAATATGGACATTTTCACAATATTTGTTCTTTCAATCCATGAGCATGGAATGCCTTTCCTCTTGTTTATGTCATCCTCAATATCTTTAATCAATGTTTTATAGTTTTCAGAGTACAGGTCTTTCATCGCCTTGGTCATCTTTGGTATTTTATTAGCTTTGGTGCAATTGTAAATGGGATTTCTTTCCTAATTTCCCTTTCTGTTGCTTCATTGTTAGTATATAAAAATGACCTAGATTTCTGTGCATTAATTTTGTATCCTATAATTTTAGAGTTCATTATCAGTTCTAGTAGTTTTTTGATGGAGTCTTTGGGTTTTCTATATATAGTATCATGTCTTCTGCAAATAGTGAGTTTTACTTCATCCTTACCTATTTAGATGCTTTTTATTCCTTCCTCTTGTCTGATGTCTGTGCCTAGAACTTCCAGTATTATGTTAAATAACATGAGGAGAGTAGACATTCCTTTCTTGTTCCTGATCATAGAGTAAACATATTCAGTTTTTTCTCATTGAATACAATGTTAGCTGCCAGTTTTTTGTATATCTCTTATATCGCCTTTATGCGGAGGTATATTTCTTCTAATCCTATTATATTGAGGATTTTTACCATAATGGTGTTGTATTTTGTCAAACGCTTTGTCTGCATTTACTGAAATGATCATATGATATTATCTCTTTAATTGATGTGATGTATGATATTGATTGGTTTGCACATGTTGAACCACACTTGCATCCCAGGAATAAACTCCACCTGATGGTGTGAATGATTTTCTTTTAATGTATTGTTATATTCAATTTGCTAATACTTTTTTGAGGATTTTAAAATCTTTGTAAAAATGGCCTATAACTAACTAACTAGCTCGCTCGCTCGCTCTCTCTCTCTCTCTCTCTCTCTCTCTCTCTCGCACGCTCTCTCTTTCTGGTGTCTTTGTCTGGTTTTGGTGTCAGGATAATGCTGGCTTCATAGAATGAATTACAAAGCTTTTCCTCCTCTTCTAATATTTGGAGTAGTTTGAGCAGAATAGATATTATGTCTTTTTTAAATGTTTAGTAGAATTCACCTGTGAATATGTCCACCCTGGACTTTTGTTTGTTGGGAAGTTTTGAAAACTGATTTAATATCCTTGTTAGTCTGTTAAAATTTTTATTTGTTCATGATTCAATTTTGATAGGTTATAGATTGCTAGGAATTGATCCATTGTTCCAATTTGTTGATATATAATTTTTCATAATTTTTCTTAAAATCTTTTGGGTTGCTATGGTATTAGTTATTTCTCCCTTTGCATTTCTGATTTTATCTGAGTGTTTTTTCTCTCTCTCTCTCTCTCTCTCTCTCTCTCTCTCTCTCTCTTGCCTAACTCTAACTAGAGGTTTAACACTTTTGTTGACTTTTTCAGTGAACCAGCTCCTGGTTTCTTTTATTGATTGTATTTTTTTTAAGATTCCATTTTACTTATTCCTGTTCTAATCTTTATTTTTCACTTCCTTCAATGAGTTTGGGGTTTTGTTTATTATTTTTGTAGTTCCTTAATATATAATGTGGTTATGTTATTGGGGATTTTTCTTGGTTCTTTAGGTGGGCCACTATTGCTATATATTTTCCTCTTAAAACATCTTTTGATGTATCCTAAAAATTTAGGTCAATTGAGTTTTCATTTTCATTTGTCTGTATGTATTTTTTTTTAATTTTCTATTTGATTTCTTGGTTGACTCATTTATTGATGAGCAGTGTTGTTTAACCTCCATATATTTTTGTGCTTTTCAGATTTTTTTCTTATGACTGACCGATAGGTTCATTTTGTTGTGGTCAGAAAAGATGTATGGTATCACATTTATCTTCTTTAATTTTTGAAATTTGTGACCTAATATGTGTTATATTCTGGAGAATTTTCACATCCACTTGAAAGAATATATACTCTACTGTATAGGGATGATATGCTCTGAATATATCTGTTAAAACCATCTGTGTGGTCCCTTATGTCATTCAAAGCCACTGTTTCCTTGTTTAGTTTGTTTCAAAGTCTACTTTATCAAATATAAGTATTGCTATTCAAGTTTTCTTTTCAGTTCCATTTTCATGATATGTTTCTTCATCTCTTCACTTTCAATCTGTATGTGACTTAGGTGTGAAATGAGTCTCTATTATGCAGCATATAGATGTTTTTTTTTTTTTTTAACCATTCCGCTATCCTATGTCTTTTGTTTGGCGCATTTAGTTCATTTACACTCAATGTAATTATTGATATATATGTATTTATTGACATTTTGTTAGTTGTTTTTGTAGTTCTCCTCTGTCCCTCTTTTCCCTTGCTCTCTTCTCTTGTAATTAGTTGGCTTTCTTTAGTGAAAAACATAAGTTCTTATTCTTTATTTTTTTTGTATATCAATTGCTGTTTTTTTTAAATTTGTGGTTACCATTCAGCTCATATATAACATCTTCTACATATAAAAATTTATATTATGCTGATTGTTGCTTAATTTTGAATTACTTTTTTTCCCCTCCACATTTAATTTTTTAATGTTTATATTATTTTTGAGATCGAGAGAATGAATGAATGAATGAATGAATGAATGAGAGGGGAAGGAGCAGAGAGAGGAAGACACAGAATGTGAAGCAGGCTCCAGGCTCTGAGCTGTCAGCACAGAGCCCAATATGGGACTTGACCCCATAGACACTGAGATCATAACCTTAGCTGAAGTTGGATTCTTAACTGAGACACCCAGGTGCCCTTCCCCTCCACATTTCAGATATTTGGTATCATATTTTATAATTTATTTTGTATTTTTCTTGGACTGACTTTTACAAATTTCAAATTTTTGCTTTAGGTCTTACTTTTGTTGCTTTATTTTTATGATTTTTGTTTTCCACTCACAGAATCACTTTTAACACTTCTTATAAAGCTCATTTAGTGGTAATAAATTCTTTTAGCTTTTCTTTGGGAAACTCTTTATCTCTCCTTCTATTCTTAATGATAGACTTGCTGGATAGAATATTCTTGGTTTCAGGTTTTCCTTGTCACCATTTTAAATATATCATGCCACTCCCTTCTGGCCTGGCAACTGATGCTGAAAAAACAGCCAATAGCTTTATGGGGTTTCCTTTGTATATAACTGTATTCTTTCTTTCTTGCAACCATTAAAATTCTTTATCATTTTTTTTTGCCACGTTAGTTACTATGTGTCTTGGTGTGGGTTTTCTTGGGTTGAATTTTTAGGGGGATTACTGTACCTCCTGAATCTGGATCTCTATTTCTCTCCCCAGATATAGGAGGTTTTCAACAAATATTTCTTCAAATACATTTTCTGCCCTTTTCTCTCTCTTCTTCTGGGTTCCCTATAATGTGAATATTATTAAGCTTGATGGTGTTGTTGAGTTCTCTAAGTCTATTCTCATTTTACAGTATTTGTCTCTCACCTGTTCAGCTTGATTGCTTTCCATTACTCTATCCTTCAGATCACTGATATGTTCCTCTGATTCCTGTATCCTATTTATTCTATCTATTGTTTTTAATATCATTTATTGAGTTATTGATCTCTGATATGGTATTTTTTTACTGTTTTGTCTGTCTCGTTGATTTCTTCTACTCTTTTCTGAAGGACAGATTATTAGTTTTTGGTGTGTTAAGTTTGGTAAGTTCTTTAAGGATTTTGGATACTAACCCTTTATCCAATACATCATTTGCAAATATATTTCCCCATTCCATTGGTTCCCATTTAGTTTTATTATTTCCTTTGTAGTGCAGAACCTTTTTATCTTGATGAGGTTCCAATAGTTCATTTTTGCTTTTAATTCTCTTGCATTTGGAGACATGTCAAACAAGAAATTGCTGTGGCTGAGGTCAAAGAGGTTGTTGCCTACTTTCTCCTCGAGGGTTTTGATTGTTTCATGTCTCACATTTAGGTCTTTCACCCATTTTGAGTTTATTTTTGTATATGGCGGAAGAAAGAGGTCTAGGTTCATTCTTCTGCATGTTGCTGTCCAGTTCTCCCAGCACCACCTGCTACAGAGACAGTCCTTTTTCCATCAGATACTCTTTCCTGCTGTGTCAAAGATTAGTTGGCCGTACATTTGTGGGTCTAGTTCTGGGTTCTCTATTCTATTCCATTGGTCTATGAGTCTGTTTTTGTGCCAATACCATACTGTCTTGTTGATTACAGCTTTACAGTAGAGACTAAAGTCTGGGTATATAATGCCTCCTGCTTTGGTTTTATTTATTTTTTTTTTCTTTTTTGGATTTCTAAAATTTTATTTATTTTTTTATCTTAATAGTTTATTGTCAAATTGCTTTCCATATAATACCAGGTACTCTTCCTCACAAGTGAACTCCTCCATTACCACCACCTCCCTTCTCCCTCCCACTCCCCCTTTATCCTCGGTTCCTTTTCAGTATTCAATGGTGTCTGAGGTTTTGCATCCCTCTCTCTCCCTAACTCGCTTTCCCTCTTCCCCTCCCCATGTTCTTCCATTAGGTTTCACCTGTTAGACCTATGAGTGCAAATATATGGTATCTGTCCTTCTCCGCCTGACTTATTTCGCTTAGCATGACACCCTCAAGGTCCATCCACTTTCCTACAAATGGCCAGATTTCATCCTTTCTCATTGCCATGTAATACTCCATTGTATATATTTACCACACCTTCTTGATCCATTCATCAGGTGCTGGACATTAGACTCTTTCCATGATTTGGCTATTGTTGACAGTGCTGCTATG
>NC_043706.1:59299077-59335499 GCF_006229205.1 Suricata suricatta
ATGTCCTCTTTGGAGAAGTGTCTGTTCATGTCTTCTGCCCAATTCTTCACTGGATTATTCATTTTTCAGCTGTGGAGTTTGGTGAGTTCCTTGTAAATTTTGGATACTAGCCCTTTATCTGATATGTCATTTGCAACTATCTTTTCCCATTCCTTCAGTTGCCTATTAGGTTTTTTATTGTTTCCTTTGCAGTGCAGAAGCTTTTTATCTTGATGAGGCCCCAATAGTTCATTTTTGTTTTCATTTCCCTTGCCTTTGGGGATGTGTCAAGTAGGAAATTGCTGCAGTTGATGTCAAAGAGGCTGTTTCCTACTTTCTCCTCAAGGGTTTTGATGGGTTCCTATCTCATACTCAGGTCCTTCAGCCATTGAGTTTATTTTTGTGTATGGTGTAAGAAAGTGGTCTAGATTCATTCTTCTGCATGTTGTTGTCCAGTTCTCCCAGCACCACCTGCTAATGAGGCAGTCTTTTTTCCATCAGATACTCTTTCCTGCTTTGTCAAAAATTAATTGCCCATACATTTGTGGGACCAATTCTGGGTTGTCTATTCTATTCCATTGGTCTATGTGTGTGTTTTTGTGCCAATACCACACTGTCTTACTGATTACAGCTTTGTAGTAGAGGCTAAAGTCTGGGATTGCGATGCCTACCATTTTGGCTTTCTTCTTCAATATTACTTTGGCTACTCAGGGTCTTTTGTGGTTCCATACAAATTTTAGGATAGTTTATTCTAGTTTTGAGAAGAACGCTGGTGTAATTTTGATAGGGATTGCATTGAATGTGTAGATTGCTTGGGGAAGTAATGACATTTTCACAATGTTTATTCTTCTGATCCATGAGCATGGAATGGTTGTCCATTTCTTGGTTTGTTCTTCAATTTCTTTCATAAGTTTTCTATAGGTTTCATCATATAGGTCTTTTACATCCTTGGTTAGGTTTATTCCTAGATATTTTATGGTTTTTCATGCAATTGTGAATGGGATCAGATTCTTGATTTCTCTTTCCACTACTTCATTATTGGTGTATAGAAATGCAACTGATTTCTGTACATTGATTTTGTACCCTGCGACTTTACTGAATTCATTGATTAGTTCTAGAAGGCTTCTGGTGGAGTCTGCCGGGTTTTCCATGTAGAGTATCATGTCATCTGCAAAAAGTGAAAGTTTGACTTCTTCTTTGCCAATTCTGATGCTTTTTATTTCCTGTTGTTGTCTGGTTGCTGATGCTAGGACTTCCAACAGTGGTGAGAGTGGACACCCCTGTCGTGTTCCTGATCTCAGAGGGAAAGCTCTCAGTTTTTCCCCATTGAGGATGATATTAGCTGTGAGCTTTTCATAAACTGCTTTTATAATGTTTAGGTAAGTTCCTTCTTTTTTGACTTTCTCAAGAGTTTTTATTAAGAACGGGTCCTGTATTTTGTCAAATGCTTTTTCTGCATCTATCGACATGATCATATGGTTTTTATCTTTTCTTTTGTTACTGTGGTGGATCATATTGATGGATTTGCAAATACTGACCCAGCCCTGTAACCCAGGAATGAATCCCACTTGATCATGATGGATAATTCCTTTTATATGCTGTTGAATTTGATTTGCTAGTATCTTGTTGAGTATTTTTGCATCTGTATTCAGTAAGGATATTGGTCTGTAGTTCTCTTTTTTTTTTTTTTTTTTTTTTGTTGAGTCTCTGTCTGGTTTGGGTATCAAGGTGATGCTGGCTTCATAGAATGAGTTTGGAAGATTTCCTTCTATTTCTGTTTTTTGGAATAGTTTGAGAAGAATGGGTATGAGCTCTGCTTTAAATGTCTGGTAGAATTCCCCTGGGAATCCATCTTATTCATTGGGAGATTTTTGATAACCAGTGAAGAAATCGAGTCCGTTATCAGTCTATTCATGCTTTCTATCTCTTCCCATCTGAATTTTGGTAGTGCATGTGCATTTAAGAATTTGTCCATTTCTTCTAGATTTTCCAGTTTATTGGCATATAATTTTTCTTAGTAATCTCTAATTATTTCTCATATTTCTAAGGGATTGGTTGTAATAGATCCATTTTCATTCATGATATTATCTATCTGAATGCTCTCACTTTTCTTTCTAAGGAGCCTGGCTAGAGGTTTATCAATTTTATTTATTTTTTCAAAAAAAAAAACAACTCTTGGTTTCATTGATCTGCTCAACTGTTGTTTTTTTTTTTATTATTATTCTATGTGTTTATTTCTGCCCTGATCTTTATTATTTCTTTTCTCCTGCTGGGTTTGAGGTGCTCTTGCTGTTCCCTTTCTAGGTCCATTTGGTGCTCTGTTAGATTTTGAATTTGTGCTTTTTCTAGTTTGTTGAAATTGGCCTGGATTGCAGCATACCATCCTCTTAGGACTGCCTTTGCTGCATCCAAGAGATTTTGGATTGTTGTATTTTCACTTTTGTTTGTTTCTATATAAATTTTAATTTCTTCTCTAGTTGCCAGATTTGCCCAATCATACTTTAGTAGGGCTGTTTTTAATCTCCACAATTTTGGAGGTTTTCCAACCTTTTTCCTGTGGTTAATTTCAAGTTTCATAGCATTGTGATCTGAAAGTGTGCATGGTATGATCTCTATTCATTTATACTTATGGAGGGCTGCTTTATGCCCCAGTATGTGATCTATCTTGGAGAATGTGCCATGGCACTTGAAAAGGTGAATTTCCTAACTTCAGGATGAAGAGTTCTAAATATATCTATTGATTCCATCTGTTCCAATGTGTCGTTCAGGTCCATTGTTTCTTTAGTGATTTTCTGTTTAGTTGATTTATCCATTGCTGTCAGTGGAGTGAGTATTAGAGTCCCCTGCAATTAGCACATTCTTATCAATAAGATTGTTTTTGTCTGTGATTAATTGTTTTATGTACTTGGGTGCTCCCGAATTTGGCACATAGATGTTTATAATTGTTAACTCTTCCTGATGGAGAGACCCTGTAATTATTATATAATGTCCTTCTTCATCTTCTGTTACTGCCTTTACCTTAAAGTCCAGTTTGTCTCATATGGGTATGGCTACTCTGGCTTTCTATTGGCTTCCAGTCACATGATAGATATTTCTCCATCCCTTTACTTTCAATCTGAAGGTATCTTCAGGTCTAAAAATGAGTCCCTAGTAGACAGCAAAAAATGGATTTTGCTTTTTATCCACTCTGCCCCCCTGTGTGGTTTGGTTGGAGCATTAAGTCCATTTACATTCAGTGTTATTATTGAAAAATGTGTGTTTAGAGTCACTGTGTTCTCCATAGAATTCATGTTTTTTAGTGGTATCTCTGGCAGCTTGTATTCTTTGCAACATTTCCTTCATAGAGTCCCTCGTAGAATTTCTTGTAGGGCTGATTAGGTGGTCATGAATTCTCTCAATTTTTGTTTATATGGGAACACCTTTATCTCTCCTTCTACTTTAAATGACAGGCTTGCTGGATAAAGGATTCTTGGCTGCATGTTTTTTCTGTTCATCACATTGAAGATTTCCTGCCATTCTTTCCTGGCCTACCAAGTTTCATTAGATAGGTCTGTAACCACTCTGATAGGTTCCCCTTTGTATCTTAGGGCCCTTTTCTCCCTAGCTGCTTTCAGAATTCTGTCTTTATCTTTATATTATTCCAGTTTCACTATGACATGTCGTGCCAAAGTTCGAATCAAATTATGTTATAAGGGGGTTCTTTGTGCCTCTTGAATTTGAATGTCTATTCCTTTTCCCAGATTTGAGAAATTCTCAGTTATAATTTGGTCTAGTATCCTTTTAGGTCTTCTCTCTCTTTTTTCCTCTTCAGGAATTCCTATGATACGGATGTTGTTCCTTTTCATTGTATCACTCAGGTCTCAAATTCTCCTTTCCTGCTCCTGCTGAGCTTGGGGTGCTGCCATTCTTCTCTCCGCAACCACCAAAGTGGGACCTCCAAAGAAGCCCCAAGGCCTACATACACCAAACCACGCCTATCCGCCAGGGGACGCTGCTTCTTTTTTTTGTTTTCTTTTTCAACATTTCTTTGGCTATTCAGGGTCTTTTGTGGTTCCACACGAATATTAAGATTTTTTTGTTCTAGCTGTGAGAAGAATGTGGGTAAAATTTTGATTGAGATTTCACTGTGTAGATTGATTTGGGTATTATTGACATTTTAACAAAATTTGTCCTTCCAATCTATGAGCATGGGATGTTTTTCCATTTCTTTGTTTATTCTTCAGTTTCATTCATAAGCTTTCTACAGTTTTCAGCATATAGATTTTTTACATCTTTGGTTTATTCCTAGGTATTTTATAGTTTTTGGTGCAATTGTAAATGGGATCAATTTCTTGATTTCTCTTTCTGTTGCTTCATTATTGGTGTATAGAAGTGCAACTGATTTCCATATATTGATTTTATAACCTATGATGTTGCTGAATCCATTTATCTAGCAGCTGTTTGTGGTCTTTTGGGTTTTCCATGAAAAGATCATGTCGTCTGAAAAAAGTGAATGTCTAACTTCTTCTTTGCCAATTTCAATGCCTTTTACTTCATTTTGTGATATGACTGCTGATTGCAGGACTTCCAACACCAAGCGAAACAACAATGGTTAGAGTGGACATCCCTGTTGTGTTCCTGATAGCAAGGGGAAAGCTCTCAGATTTTCCCCACTGCAGATGATACTTTCATTATGGTTTTTATTATGTTTAGGTATGTTCCTTCTATCCTGACTTTCTTGAGGATTTTTATTAAGAAAGGATGCTGCATTTTGTCAAACGAGTTTCTGCATCTATTGACAGGATAATATGGTTCCTATCCTTTCTTTCATTAATGTGATGTTTCACATTGATTGAATTGTGAATATTGAACCAACCCTGCAGAGCAAGAATGAATCCGACTTGATCACAGTAAATAATGATTTTTATATGCTGTTGAATTTGATTTGCTAGTATCTTATTGAGATTTTTGTATACATGTTCATCTGGGATATTAGCCTGTAATTCTCCTTTTTGGTGGGGTCTCTGTCTGCTTTGGGAATCAAAGTAATGCTGGATTCATAGAATGAGTCTGGTGTTTTCCTTCCACTTCTACTTTTTAGAACAGCTTGAGAAGGATAGATATTAACTTTGCTTTAAATCTGCTAGAATTATCCTGGGAAGTTATATGGCCAGGACCCTTATTTATTGGGAGATTTTTGATAACTGATTCAATTATTTCCTAGTTAAGTGTCTGCTCAAATTTTCTGTTTCTTCCTTTTTGAGGTTGGTAGTATATGGGTGTCTAGGTATTTGTCCAGTTTCTTGGCATATAATCTTTCATAGTATTCTCTGATTATTGTATCTCTGAGGAATTTGTTGTGATAAGTCCATTTTCTTTTGTTATTTTATATATTTGGGTTCATTCTTTTCTTTTTGAGAAGTCAGGCTAGGGGTTTACCAGTTTTATATATTTTTTCAAATAACCAGCTCTTAATTTCATCAATCTGTTCTACTTTTTTTCTCTATCTTATTTATTTCTGCTCTGATTATTATTATTTCTCTTTTTCTGATGGCTTTGGAGTTTATTTGTTGTTTTGCTTCTAGTTCCTTTAGGTGTGCTGTTAGATTTTGTATTGGTGATATTTTTGTTTGTTGTGATAGGCCTGGATGCAACATGTTTTCCTCTTAGGGCTGCCTTTGCTGCATATCAAAGGATTTGACTGTTGCGTTTTCATTTTCATTTGGCTCCATACATTCTTAATATATTCTTTAATTACATGGTTCACCCATTCATTCTTTAGTAGGATGCTCTTTAACCTCCATGCATTTGGAAGGTTTCCAAACTTTTTTCTTCCTGTGGTTGCTTTCAAGTTTCATAGCATTGTGATCTGAAAATGTGCATGGGATGATCTCAATTCTTATTTACTGAGGCATGTTTTGTGACCCAGTATGTGGTCTATCTTGGAGAATGTTATCTGTGCACTCAAGAAGAATGTGTATTATGCTGCTTTAGGATGAAAAGCTCTGAATATATCTGTGACATCCATCTGGTCCAACGTATCATTCAGGGTCATTGTTACTTTATTGATTTTCTGCCTAGATGATCTGTCCATTTCTGTAAGTGGAGTATCCCCTGCAATTACCACATTCCTACCAATAAGATTGTCTATTTGTGATTGTTTCATATATTTGGGGGTGCCAAATTGGGAGCATAAATATTTACAATTGTTGGCTCTTCTTGATGGATAGACCCTATAAGTATGATATAATGTGTTTTTCATCTCTTGTAACAGCCTTTAGTTTAAAATCTAGTTTGTCTGATATAAGTATGGCTACTGTGGCTTTCTTTGATCTCCAAAAGCATTATAAATGGTTCTCCATCCCCTCATTTTCAATCTGAAGGTGTCCCCAGGTCTAAAATGGGTCTCTTATAGACAACAAATAGATGGGTCTTTTTTTTTTTTATCCACTCTGCTACTCTATGTATTGGAGCATTTCGTCTATTTACATTCAGTGTTATTATTGAAGGATATGGATTGAGAGTTATTGTTTTATCTGTAGGTTTCGTGCTTGTAGTGATGCCTCTGATCCTTTGTGGGCTTTTCAAAATTCCACTCACAGAGTCCTCCTTATGATCTCTCATAGGGCTGGTTTAGTGATGATGAATTCCTTCAGCTTTTGTTTGTCTGGGAAATCCTTTATCTCTCCTTCTATTCTGAATGACAGCCCTGTTGGATAAAGAATTCTTGGCTGCATATTTTTCCTATTCAGCATATTCTGAATTCACATTCAGCACATCCTATTCACCACTCCTTTCTGGCCTGCCATGTTTCAGTAGATAGGCCAGCTACTACATTTCTGTGTCTACCTTTGGATGTTAAGGCCCTTTGTCTCTAGTTGCTTTCAGATTCTCTCTTTATCTTTGTATTTTGCCAGTTTCACTATGATATGTCATGCAGAAGATTGATTCAAATTATGTCTGAAGGGAGTTGTCTATGCCTCCTGAATTTCAATGTCTGTCTCCTTCTTCAGATAGGGGAAGGTCTCAGCTATGATTTGTTCAAGTACACCTGCTGCCCCTTTCTTTTTCTTCCTCTTGAATATCTGTATCACAGGAGTTCCAATTTCATTAAATCACTTAGTTCTCTAATTCTCCCCTTATGATCCAGAATTTTATCTTTTCCTCAGCTTCATTTTCCCCCATAGTTTTATCTTCTTTCACCTATTCTCCACTCTGCCTCTACCATCCTTGCTTTCACCAAGTCTAATTTATTTTGCACCTCCTTTACAGCATTTTAAAATTCATCATGAATATTTTTTAGTTCCTTAATCTCTGTAGCAATATATTCTGTTGTCTTTATGCTTTCTTCAAGCCTAATGATTAATCTTATGTCTGTTACTCTAAATTCTTGTTCCTTTATATTTTTTATATTGGTTTTGACCAATTATTTAATTGTCATCTCTCCCTGGGATTTATGTTGAGAATTCTACCATTTCATCATTTTGTCTAGTTTTCGGTCCCTTATGTGTTTTAAAAGCTTGTTATGTGTCCTGTACCTGTGAGCACAATCATATTAAAGAGGGGTCATATATACTGCCCAGGGCCTGGCCCTTCAGGTAGTGTTTTTGCAAGTGTGTAACTTGCTCTCTGTTATTGTGGATTTGTTTGCTTTGTCTCCCTACTTGTAGTGATGTTTTGGACCCTCCACCAGGTGTGCTTTGATTTGTTACCTGAAGTAGCTCTTGAAAAGAAAACAAAGAATCAAACTGAAAAACAAAAACACCAGTTACAGCAAAACAATTGTGTGGTGGTGTTAATGAAAGATATCTATGCCATACAGTAAGAAATATGACAGGGGCAGGGAAAAAGAAAAAAAAATTGACGAGAGAAATCATATGGCTTAATCCAGGGCGGGGGGGGGGGGCAGGGGATAAAGAAGAAGATATAGAATAGATATAAAGAAAATAGATTAAATATGTCTGCTTAAAATAACCAACAACCAGAATAACCAGTCTGGAGGGGGGAAGAAATTAGGAGAAAAGGAAGAGGAAAAAAATGTGTGTGTGTGTCTGTGTGTCTGTGTGTATAATAAGAATTGGTCCAGAATTAAAATAGCAAAGTCAAGACCACTGAGTGCCGTGGAACTGCAGTGGCAGTGCTGGTCTGGAGGAAGGGCTGTGTGGTTCATTAGTGTCAATCCCGCCCCAGGACATAGGCAGTTACAAGGCACAAAGGGGCATGGTTTGGTGTAGGTGGGTCCCCCCTCCGCTGTGGGCCCAATGTCCCTTCCATGAGGCCCCACCTTGTTGGTGATGGGGAGAAAAATGGTGCTGTTGCTGACTCATATGGTAATCATATTTTTAACTTTTTGAGGAACCACCATACTTTTTTTCATGGGAGCTGCACCAATTTGCATTCCCACCAATAGTCCAAGAGGATTCCCATTTCTTGGGCCACAACTGCTGTAGTTGCATCAATAGGCAGAGACTGCCCTCAGTGGGGCTGTCTGTAATGACTAGCGACAACTTTTGTTGATGTACTAAGAAGTCCAGTTGCAGTCACTGCAAGCATACTGGTGAGTAGGGTTATCTCCCCTCTCTTTGGGCTATATTTCACTCTTGAGGATGAGTTGTCCTGACTGAGGGTGTCTGCCTTGTGTGGAGGAGTGGGAGTTGTTTTGGAAGGGCACCAGCTTAGGAAGGTGGATTGGGTGGGGCCAGTCTACAAGACAATGCCGGAGTAGGGTAATGTGCTAGCAAGGTAGACAGATGATGTCAGACCTAGCTTCTGCAAGTTTCTGGCCAACCAGGGCAAGAAAAATGGCTTCTTCCAGCATGTCTATTACTGGAGAAATCGCCTATAAATCACATTGTACAATTAGTCAACAAATTTTCACATAGAGCGCTAGTGCTTGTCAAACTATTGCTTCTAAGTCCCAGATTGAGGTATATAGCATGTTGGCATTTATTTATTTTCAGAAAACGTTAATGTTTGTTTATTTTTGACAGACAGAGAGAGACAGATCATGAACAGGGGAGGGATAGAGAAAGAGGGAGACATAGATTCTGAAGCAGGCTCCAAGCTCTTTGCTGTCAGCACAGAGCCTGAGGTAGGGGGTTGAACTCAAAAACCAAGAGATTATGACTTGAGCTCAAGTCAGATAATCAACTGAGCCATCCAGGCACCCAAAGCATGTTGGCCTTTAAAAGGAGATTTGATTCCCTCTGCGTCTCTGAAGTTAAGTATCAAAGGTTTTCAAAGCCAGTTGTTATGGGGGCTCATCTGTCTGGTATAAGTTCTTAGGGCTAGTGATGGCTTGGGATGCAGTTTGATCCCCTTCCTATTCCATTCCTGTGATATCCCTCCAGGTTGTGTGGTCACTGCACAAGATTTTGGTGCCTGAGTGCATTTCTGAGCCTCGTACCCTTCCTGATGTTGGTTTCTCTTTACACCTTTAGCTGTGAAAGATTTTTTCTCAGTCTTCAGATTGTTTGCAGAGTGAGTTGCAATACATTGTAGTTGTTGCCTGTGTATCTGTAAGAAGAAGTAAGCTCAGGATCCTCTTACTCGGCCAGATTTCTGTCTCTTCCTAGCCTTTTTTTTTTTTCTTGTATTGAAACTTTTGACTGATCCTTCTTTACTCAAACTACAAACTTAAATGTTAATCTCATTCAAAAATACCTTCATAGAAACATCTAGAATAAGATTTGACTGAATACCTGGGCCTGCCATGGCCCAGTCATGTTTACACATAAAATTAACCATTACAACATATTTATATAATGTGCTATAAATATTAAAAATCTGAGACTACGGTTTGTATTTGTAGACAAGAGTGTAATGGCAGATTGTGGATATGATTGTAAACTACGATGACTTTCTAACTCTTGGCCTACCTCCTCTCCCATCAGTCCCTTCTTGGTATGAACAAAACTACCACCTTTAATTCTGCAGGTATTTTGTTTTATCAGCATCCATATTATGCACTAACTTTTCAGTTACCTGTACATTTGTGGACATGCTGCCCAAATTTTCTGGCCTGAATAGCTTCATTTGTAGGGAGATAATAAAATTCCATAAACCCCAAATCCTGTGCTCTTTATAATCTCTAAAGGGAGATGGAGATATCAGCTTTTATTACTATGAGAGCTATTATGGGTAGAATATAAAAACCACACTAAAAAGATAATGAATTTTTACTCTACCCTTACTAATTTATTGTTCATGAGAATAATACTTGGCCATGTTACTTAATATCTTTATCTTCCATGTACATAGAGTGGAAGAAAACCTACTTCACAAATTTAGCATAGAGATTAATTAGTATAAGTAACAGTTCTAGCACAGGGGCTGGAATTTAATAAAAGGAATGATTATGTAAATATATTTTAATAGGAGACTCAAGGAAGGCTTTTAAACTATAGGTTCCTGTCTCCAGAATGTTCTCATTTTAATACACATGTGATTAAATATGTATTTAATATATATATGAAAATACCCCACAATAATATAAGTTACAATTAACTCAGTTAAATAATTGTTTCCTAATGAAACCAAATGAGATAAAACAATATTTTTACTTCCTTATTTTTTTTAGATGCATGTGAGCTCTCACATACTGTTCTCCTTCAGTACCACCAACTGTTTGCAAACTTATAAGATTATGACTAAGGTTTCAGGTTATAATAATATCTCAGGGAATAGTACAGGCTTTGCAAATGTTTCAAATCTCTTGGTTTCTTGAGCAAACAGATACTAAATCTGTCACTAGACTCAAAATCAAGTTGTCAGCTCTTGGCCCCCCTCCAGTATATAATGGAACAAATTCCAGACCTCTCCCAGAGTAATTCTTATTTGCAGTCCAGAGACATAAGGTTGCTGTAGGTAGATGTTAATAAAAGATCTCAATGCAGTGGAGCAAAGTGCAGTAGGAGCAAGTCTTTTATAAGCCAAATGGGCCAGTGATCTGTCGTCTGGCAGCTGTAAGGAGAAACAGCAGAGAACAGAATTATAAAGCATGGTTATACTTACAGATTACACAAAATATTTCCATATTTTCAGAGGATTTTAGGAAAACTGTAGTGAGATACAATTATAAAGAGAAAGTATACATTATATATAAAAATGAAAAAATTGAATTCAAGAATATGGTGAAAATTCTGTTCTCTCAATTCAATTAACCCAAATTTTCTTGTCTGTAATGAACTTACAATTTCCATCATTTATTATTTGCATTAAAAGAGGAGTCTTTTTTTAAGAGGAGTCTTATCTCATTAGGTCAACATATAATTTAGAATTTAAGACTCTAAATTGAATCCTAATATTACTGGGTTACTTAAGCCAGGTGTATGCTGAAGTGAGCAATAGCATGTATAAGATAATAGTCATCATTACTTGAACTAATTCCCCCAGGGTAATTGTATTGGTGACCACATGGTTGAGGTAATGTTTGTGGTTGGCAGTGGCCAATTAAATTAACTAAATATAATTCTTTTCTAGTTTGAACTATTTAACTCAGGATTAAAGTTAATTTTTTCTATATTAAACTATTATATCAGGAAAATACAAACTATCAACCTTCATTAAGTTAAAAGAGATGCTAACAAGAAAACCCAAATCTTTGTGCATTATCTTAGAGAATGATTATATATTTTATTTTCATAGTTATATGGAAATGGATAGTCCAACTTTTCTATGTACCAAAACAGACTTTTTTTAAAATAGAGGACTAAAATGGATATTTACCTGTTCAAAAATTGCAGATCATTGTGGAAGTAACTCCACTATCTAGGGGGTCTATACCAGGATATTAAATCTAATATCAGTGAAAAAATAAAACAAGCAGTTAGTTATGGAAAGCTATGAACAATATGAAGGAATTTGATTCTGAAAAGGTAAATGTCATGAATGGAAAACAATGCAAAAAAGAAATAGAATCAGAACTGAATTTCTAGTTAAGATCTGGAGCTCAGTATTTGTTGGTAAACATTCATATATAAACAATAAATAAATTTATAGATAAGAATATTTTCTACAGAAATGATATCATGGAATATGACAGAGTAGAGCATTCAAGGATTCAGTCCCTCCACTGAAACAATCAAAAGTGACAAAGACTGACAGTTTTAGTATTTCTGGAACTCTAGAATATAATCCAAAACTTTCATCAACTAAAGGACTGCTTAATGAAGTAAAGGACAGTTGATTTTTAGAAAGAGATTGTTGTGACATTTTGCTCATCTGCCTATGATCTCCCATAGCCCAGTATGGTCATGCATGGGATATTAGCCAGTGTTTCTGGTGCAGATTGGTGGTTCCAGTGGGCTATCATGGACCTTGTTGTTAAAATACTATAACCATTAAATTTTGACATGCCTGTAGTTCCCTTAGGAACTAGCATATAGGCTGGCATTTGTTTTGCCTCCTCCTCCCACCCAACCCAGATTGGAGGGCTTTCCAGGGAGCCACATATGTTGTAACATTTAAAGATACATACTATCCATGCCCACATGGGCTATGAGACAGCAAGCAGTAGATGTGTTAGAAAACCCCAAAGATAAGTGAACATATATTTAACATGCATGGTTTATTTACATAAAGTTCTTATGAGGAAGATACTATCTTATATCAACATCACCTCCATTTGAAAGATGAAAATCAAGTTAAAGATATTAAATAATTTGTCCTAGAGAACTGGAATTTGATCTCATTCACTTTGACTCCAAAACATGTATTTTTATATTGACATGAACAGCACACTTCAATCTTTTTCGAAAAAACATTTGTAGGCACAGAAGTAAATGCTAAGCAGGTTGATTCAGAAAATGATAAAACCAAATTTCAATAAAGGGATCTCAAAGTGTTTTTACAATTACCAAAAACAAAATAAAACAAAAGCCTCACAAGAGAATCACCAATATTCAAATAAGAAATTAAGGAAATAATATTTTAATAGCACTTATTTTCTAACATTTTCTATTTATAAATGTATTTTCATTGAATATAAACACAAGGAGGGCAGGGACTATTCTGTTTTGTTCTCTGATATCTCCAAATGTAAAGAATTCTGATGCCTAGGGGTGCCTGGGTGACTCAGTTGGCTAAGTGCCAGACTTCAGCTCAGGTCATGATCTCATGGTTTGTGGGTTCAAGCCCTATGTCAGGCTCTGTGCTGAGATTCTATATATCCCCCATCCCCCTCCCCACTCTTCCCCTGCTTGTGCACTCTTTCAAAAATATTTTAAATATTAAAAAAAATATGATGCCTGGCATATGGTAGACATTACAGTATAGTAGGGATTGAGTTTAAAATATTGTCTTTGTGCCTATACAAGGGCTAACCTGAAATGTAAAGTTAAAACCAATGAAAAAATGTTTCATATAACAAATGTTAGCAAAAGTAAGAAATTTCAAGCAAAATATGAAGTCATCTGTGATTAGAAAGGGCAGTCTTAGTTTTTGCCTTGTCTTATAAGCTTGAGAAATTGTGAAAATTATTTTGAATAAAGTGGGTTTAAAGGTTGAGCTTACCCTGCAATATTCAGTAGTTATATAAATCTTAACATCTGGTATTATATAAAGATATACAGTATGTATCATTTAGAGAATATGTATGAGATAATATTGTTAAATAAAATTATTACCAAAAATATAGGTCAGCTTAGCAAATTTTATAAGATAAATATTAAATACCTGTGAATATAGGTGATAATAGAATATTCTGAATAATTACATGCAAGCAAATAGATTACCCTAAAAAAATGGATACACTCTTAAAAACATATAATCTTTAAAGACTGAATCAAAAAGAAAATCTGAACAGACCAATATCCTAAAAAGGATATTGTATCATTAATCAAATAACCTTCCAATAAACAAAAATGCAAGACCAGATGGCTTCATTGGTGAAAATACCAAACATTCAAAAGATATCAATTCTATTCACACTCCTCCAAAAACAAAACAAAAAGTGAGGAAAGAATACCTTTAAACTCACTTTGCAAGACCAGCATTACTTTAGTATCTAAACCAGACAACAATACACAAAAGAAATCACAGGCCAATATCCTTGAGGCACATAAATGCAAAAATCTTCACAAAATATTAAAAGATTGAATTCAATATATTAAAAGGATCACACCTGAAGAAGAAGGATTTATCCCAGTGTTGCAAGGATGGCTCAACATCCATATATCAATGTGTCTCACCACAATAATAAAATGATGAATAATAATCCTATGATCATCTCAATAGATACAGAAAAAGCATAGACAAAATTTAACACACATTTATAATATTTAAGAAAACCCTCCAAAGTGAGTATAAAAAAGTACTTCAAAATAAGAAGGCCATATATAACAAACTCACAGCTAATATCATACTCAACAGTACAAAGCTGAAAGCTTTTCCTCTAAGATTAAGAATAGGACAGGTACCTATTCTCATCACTTTTATTCAACATTGTCTTGGAAGTCCCAACCAGAAAATTAGGCAAGAAAAAAAGAAAAGTTACAAAATTCAGAATTGAAGACATAAAACTGTCACTATTTGTATGCAGAATACAAGATTAATATACAAAAATCTGTTGCATTTCTATATACCAGTAATGAATTAATTCCATTTATAATTGTATCTAAAATACACTTAAGGGAGTAAAAAACATGTTCACTGAAAACCACGATATGAAAAGAAATCACAAAATAAATTTAAAAAAATATCCCATGTTCATGGACTGGAAGAAATAATGTTGCTAAAAAGTCTATACTACCCAAAGTAATCTACCACTTCAACGGAATCAGTGTCCAAACTCCAAAGGTGTTCTACAAAGAAATAGAACAAACAATATTAAATTTGCACGAAACCATAACAGACCCCAGATAGAAGAAAAATTACAGGCATCATGCTCCCTGATTTCAAAATATATTACAAAGCTACCCTAATCAAAACAGTATGGGATTGGCCTAGAAACAGATAGAGATTAATGGAACAGAATAGAGAACCCAGAAATAAATCCATGTATATAGGGTCAATTAATTTATGATATAGAAGCAAAGAATATACAATGGGGGAAAGTCTCTCTTTAATTTTAATTTTTAATTTTAGAGACTGTGAACAGGGTATGGGGGCAGACCAAGAGAGAGAAGGTGGGGGGGGGAGAGGGAGAGAGAATGAGAATCTTAAATAGAGTCCATGCTCAGTACAGAGCCTGATGTGAAGCTCAATCCCATAACCCTGGGATCATGACCGAAATCCAGAGTCAAATGCTCAGCTGACTGAGCTACCCAGGCACCCCTTTTTCAAATTAAAAAAAATTTTTTTTAATTTTAGAGAGTACACCAGCAGGTGTAAGGGATAGAGGAGGGAGAAAGAGAATTAGAGACTCTCTTTAATAAATGATGTTGGGAAAACCAGAGAGTCACATGCAAAAGAATGACAGTGGACCACTATTTTATACCACACACAAAAATTAACTGAAAATGAACTAAAAACTTGAACATAAGACCTAAAATCATAAAACTGCTAGAAAAAAAAACAGGTGGTAAGCTACTTGATATTGGTCTTGGCAATTATTTTTGGATTTGATATCAAAACCAAAGGCAACAAAAGTAAAATTAAACAAGTGGGATTATATCCCACTAAAATGCTTCTTTACAGCAAAGGAAATCATCTTCAAAATGAAAAGGCAACTAAATGGTAGAAAACATTTGCAAATCACATATCTAGTAAGGGGTTAATATCCACACTATATAAGAAACTTTTACAATTCAATAACAAAATAAAACAATAAAATAATCTGATTTGTAAAAATGGACAGAATATCTGAATAGACATTTTCCAAAGAAGACAGATAGACAACAAAAAATATTCAGTATCTCTAGTCATCATGGAAATGCAAACCAGAACCACAATTAGGTATTACCCACACCTGTTATGGTTATTATCAAAGAGACAAATAAGTGTTGGTGAGGATATGGAAAAAGGGACCACTTGTGTACTATTTGTGGGAATGTAGATGCAGCCACTATGGAAAACAGTATGGAGTTCCTCAGAGGATTGAAAATAGAATCACCATATGATTCAGCAATTCCACCTTTGGATTTTTATACAAAGAAATAAACACTAATTCAAAAGATAATGTACCCCCATGTTCATTGCACCAGTGTTTACAGTAGCCAAGGCCTGGAAACAACCTAAGTGTCTACTGAGATGGAGGAATGATAAAGAAATTGTGTGTGTGTGTGTGTAATATTATTCAGCCATGAAAAAGAAGGTAATCTTGCCATTTGTCATAAAATAGATGAATCTTGAGAGTTTTATGCTAAGTGAAATAAGACAGAAAAAAGAAATAAGTGATCTCACTTATATGTGGAATCTTGAAAACTGAACTTCTAGATACAGAGAACAGATTGGTGAGTATCAGAAGTGGTAAGTAGAAGGGAGACAAATGTGTGAGGCAGGTTAAAAGGTACAAAATTCCAGTTATAAAATGATTAAGTCATGGCAATGTGACATACAACATACAAATAATATTGTATTACATATTTGAAAATCATGAAAGTTGCTAAGAGAGTAAATCTTAAAAGTTTTCATCACAGAAAAAAAAATTTTATCTATGTGTGATAACAAATGTTAACTAGAATTATTGTCATTTAACAGTATATACACCTACAAATAATATAATGTATGTTAGTCACACCTCAATTTTTAAAAAACAGTCCCCTAACCCAAAGTTATCAAGTGTTGTGTATGTGTGTGTATATGTATTTCAATTTCAAAATTTCATACGGTCCCCACCACAGGTCACACATTCTGACAGACAAGAATGAAGTTCAGGGACCTTTCATGACATGTATGTAAGTGTGTGTATACATATATATACACACACACATATGTGTATGTATGTATGTATATATATATTTGATTGTGGGTGGGTTAGTAGGAAATCTGTCCAGTGCATCACCAATAAAGAGTTATAATTTGAAAAATAAAACCTTTTTTTGGAGGAATAAATAATAGAAAATATTAGAAAATCTTAAAATTTTTTAACATTTATTTATTTTTGAGAGAGAGGGAGACACAGAGTGTAAGTGGGGGACGGTCAGAGGGAGAGAGAGGGAGACACAGAATCAGAAGCAGGCTCCAGGCTCTGAACAAATGGTCAGCACAGAGCCTGACATGGGGCTCAAACCCATGAACTGTGAGATGATGACCTGAGCTGAAGTTGGTCACTTATCCGACTGAGGCACACAGGTGCCCTGCAAATATTAGAAAATCTAATGAAGTATATTTTCCTTGATGGAGCAATAAAAATAGAATTTCAAACAGAACAATGGAATTGACCCTAAGCAGATGTGACAATGTATGGTATCTTAAAAAAAGGAAAATGTTATTATTCAAATTAGCACTATTTAATTCATCCATTCACCAAACATTTATAAAACACAAGTAGATGTGACAGGCCATACTGTAGTGACACAATTAAGAGAGTATGTCTCCATTGATATCTACTGGTGATTGCTATATATTACTATGAGTAGAAATGAATTTATTTTCCTAAACTAATGTTGATAGCCTGTTTCTATTGTATAAAAAATGCAATTAATAGTTACATAAATTCAAACATTCCCCTCTGGAAACATAATAGTTTGCATAGGCATTCATTTAATTATTCCATTATGTTGAAAGTATCAAGCATTTAGATATACAGTATGGTCTAAATATAAGTGATCTAGAAAAAGAAAAAGTATGATTCTTCCTCTCAGAATAAGTTGTTGTCAGTCTCTATCTTGATGTGAAGTATTTTTCCAACTGTAAAAGTTAAGGAACATTCATATTCTACACCATTTGTTTCTTTCTAATTCGTCAGGAGCAATATGGTGGCATTACACAATTTTGCTTTTATTTTTAACCATATTTCTCAAAAGGATCTTTCAAATATAATTGAAAATATAATCAAAATTGGAAGGTTAATTTTTGTAAGAAAATGGATATACTTAGAGATTTTAACTGATTTTAATTTGATAATAGACTGAGATCCATTGCTCCAATATTTATTAGTTGTGTGAATTTAGGTAAATTATTAAGCTTCTCTAAGCTCAATTTATCCATTTTAGACAAGGGAAATAATAATTCCTAACTCACAGGATTGTGGTAAGATTCAGTATGATGATCCACGTACAAGCCTTAGACTGAAGCATAATTGCTGGTGTCTGCAAATGCCAACTATTATTATGTTTTTTAGTCTGTTTTTAGCAGAAGGTAACTTTCCAATAGTAGAGGTAAAACCTCAATTCTTGAAATGGTAATTATGTATCATAATTACAGAGCATACTTGCTTTCAAAATATTGACTCTCCAAAACATTATTTAAAGCAAAACCATTACTCCATGTACCTACAACCAAGGGAACATGGAGGCTGGAGGAAAATTTTTAAAAATATATTGTAAGGGACAGATGTCACCAAGATGGTGAAGACACGCATCATTGGGGTGCCTGAGTGGCTCAGTTGGTTAAGTGTCTAACTCTTGACTTCAGCTCATGATCTTAAGGTCTGTGAGTTTGAGCCCCATGGGAGGCTCTACACTGACAGAATGGAACCTGCTGGAAATTCTCTCCCTGGTCCTCCCCTGCTCATGCGCGCTCGCTCTCTCTCTCTGTCTCTCTCTCTCTGTCTCTCTCTCTCTCTCTCTCAAAATAAATATTAAAAATAAAAAAGAGACCCATCCTTCATTTCACCCCGAGCATCAATAGTTATCAATCCATAAACCAAAACAGCTCTGAGAGACATCAGGAATCTACTTTAAAATCTTCAACACGGTTCAATAAAAAGCCTAAGAATAACTGCACAAAAAGGGAAGTAAGTACTCCTTTATTTTGCCTGAATCATCCCACCCTGAGGCCAGGATGGTTGAGGGTGAAGAGAGAATTTGTAGGTTTCAAAGAGTTTCTCTCACCTAGAAAGTGAGTTTCCTCAGTCTTTTTGTGTACCACATGAAAGACCCACTTTTGTTTTTTCCCCATCCAGAGATCAGTAAAGCTGAGATTCAGAGATCTGGGAACAAGAAAAAAGAAAATGGGGATACCAATATCAGCCATGCAGTGGAAGTGACTGTCGTTCTCAATGACCTGTCATGCAGAGAACCCCAAACCTTTCAACACTGAAGGCACTAGTGGCTACCACAGCTGCTTCAAAGCCCCCATACAGATTTCATGGGGTTTTTTCGCCACAGGTAATCACATTCCAGACATCAGCCACCTGCATGCTTCCTTTCTCTTCTCCTGCCAGTGATCTACACTTAAAGCCAGCCAAGGCCTCTGTAGCTGTATGAGCACAAGACTCCAGCCTGTACCCCCACAGCTGCCCCCTATCACTGCACTTGGAGCTAGCCTTAACGGCTGTGCACTTGCATGCCACTAACCTCATTCATCATTAGCTACTACTGCTGTGTGTGCTTGCCGGAGACAAGATGTTACAGCCATGGAAGTGCATGCTGAAAGCCAAATCCCCCACAGCTCTTGTGGGCCTGGATTTGGCCCTTTCCCTACCTTGCACCTCTGGGCTTATATACAACTAGCACGACCAACTCTAGCCCAAATCCCAACAGTAGCTTTCGCTGCTGTGTGCCCAGGGCAAGATCCTGGAGTCACACTAGTAGATGCCAACAGCCAGAGCACCCACAGCTGCTTGTAGGCCAGGCCCTGGTCTGGCCTTCTGTCCTAGGCCTTTTCCACTGGGCTTACCTGCAGCTAGTCCCTCCAGCGGTGTACATGCACATCCCTGGTCCTTTTACTAGTCTCCGCTGGCATGTGTGCACCCACGGGGAGACCTTGTAGCAACAAGATAACATGGCAATAGCCAGCATCCCTGCAGCAGCTTCGGTCCTGGCACTGGCCCATTCACCTGTCAGTGGCCTGTACTGCTGGGCTATCTTTCAATTAGCCCCTCTTAGCTGTCCATGTGCACCCCACTGGCCTTATTCCTATCAGTGGCTTCCATTGCTATGTGCACCTGGGGTGAGAACCTGCACTCACAAGAATGCATACAACATCCTGGGCCTCTGTGTCTGACAGTGCATTTTCAATTGGCTCTGGCCCTTGCTGCTAGCCCCAGACCACACCACTATGTGTGACTCCACAATTGGTCCCTGCCACTATACAGATACCTTCCACTGGCCTCTGCAGTTGAGTGTGTACACACCACCTACTCCACCACCACTGCTGCCTACTGTGCTCTCTAGCTATTAGACCTAGAAGTGCCACTCAGGATCTCAAGAGCTGTAGCAGCCACTGAAGATACCTTACAGTGCTCACCAAAGACCATTAGGTTGTTGATGTTTTAGACTTCAATGGTCTGAACTAATGAGATATCAAGCTCCTGTAGACGTGGAGCCACCACACATCCTATACTTGGCATTCTGTACCACTAGGCCTGGTTTCAAAACATGCTCCAGTGTGTCCACACTACATGTGAAGGTATTCCCTTAGCAAACTCATTCCATGCTGTCTGGAAGAGGGGACTCCTACATATGTACAGAAATCTATGTAAAGCTACAGGGATCAATAGAATCAGAAAAGCATGACACCATCAAATCAATTCACACTTCCAGTAAATGACCCCAATGAAATGGAGACACAGGAATTATTGGATGAAGAATTCAAATTGTTCTAAGGATACTCAGAAAGTTACAAAAGAACACATAAATTAATGAAATCAGGGAAACAATACCATAACGTCAATAAAGAGAAAAAAAAAACCCACAAACTTTGGACATGAAGAATACAGTGACTAAATTGAATTCAATAGAAACCTTCAACATCAGTCTGGACCAAGTAGAAATATGTATCAGTGGGCTCAAACACAAATCATTTGAAATTATCCAGCAGTAGAGCAAAAAGAAAAAAATGAAAGAAATGAAGAAAGTCTATGGAACTTACACCATTAAAAGAAGCAATCTATGTATTTTTGGAGTCCTAGAAAGAGAAGCGAGGGAGAAAGTAGTAAAAGTAGCTTATTTAAAGAAATAATAGATGAGAACTTTTCAAACTGCTGGAGAAATATGGATATCCAAGTTCATGAAGCTAATAAACTACCCTATGATTTCAATCCAAAATGATCTCCATATCATCATAATAAAAATCGAAGACATGGGGGAGCCTGGGTGGCTCAGTTATGCTTCTGACTCTCTTTCAGCTCAGGTCATGATCTCATGGTTTCATGAGTTCAAGCCGAACATCAGGCTCTGTGCTGACAGTGACAAGCCTGCTTGGAATTCTCTCTCTCTCTCTCTCTCTCTGTCTGTCTGTCTCTCTCTCTCCCCCTCTCCTGCTCCCACTGTCTCTCTCTCAAAATAAATGAATAAACTTAAAACATTTTAAAAATCAAAGACAAAAAGTTTTAAAAACAGCAACAAAAACACCACTATCTCACATAAGGAAAACCCTAGAAAGCTATCAGTTTTCTCAGCACTGACTTTGCCAGCCAACGTTCAACATGCTGAAAGAATACTGTCAACCAAGAATATTTTACCCAGCAAGGATGTCCTTTAATACTTTCAAAACTAACATTGAAAGAGTTCAGTAATCCTTCTACCTCACAAGAAGTGCTGAAAGAAGTCCTTCAAGCTGAAACAAAAGAGCACTAAATAGTAACATAAAAACATATGAAAATATACAACTCATATCTAAAAAAAACTGTGTAGTCAGATATAGAATAATATAATATGTGTGTTAACCACCTAAATACATCTACAATGACTTATTAATAGAGATACAATATAGAAATATGTAAATTGTGATAACAAAAATAGTTTTTGTTTGCAAAGTAGATATGAGATTTATATTGATGATTATATCAAGAAGCATTAGGTTAACCACAAAACAAAAGCCTATAGTAAATACATACAAACATCATAAAAAGAACAAAATACAGCAAAAGAAAAGCATCAATTTACAAAGAAAATAACAAAGTAACTAAAAAATAGCCAAAAAATAAACAAGATGGAATTAGTAAGTCCTTACCTATTTATAATTACTTCAAATGGTTTAATTCTCTAATCAAAAGACATAAAATGGCTAAATGGATTTTTTAAAAAACCAAGAACCACATTATTCTGTCTAAAAGAGACTCATTTCACCTTCAATGCCACACATGGGCTCCAAATAAAGAAATGGAAAAGTACACTCCATACAAATCAATATCAAAAAGAGCAGGGAATTCTCTATTAATATCAGATATGATAGACTATAACCTAAAATTTTTAATGAGACAAAGGTCATTATATAATGACAAAGAGGTCTGTTCATCAAAAGGATACAATAATTGTGTATGCTCCCTACATTGGAACACTTAAATGTATTGAGCAAATATTAACATGTCTAAAGGGAGAAATGAAAACAAATGTATCAGAAGGGGACATCAGTGTTCCACTTTCAACAATGGATAGATTGGACAGAAATTTAAAGAAACACATTGGATTTGAGCTATAATTTAGATCAAATAGACCTAATAGAAATGTACAACATATGCCATCCAACAGCAGTAGAATACATGTTCCTATATGAATGTGAAATATTCCCAAGGATAGATATGTTAGGCCACAAAATAAGCATTAGCAGATACATCCTATAGCAGATACCTTTTTTTTCTGGCCACTATAATACAAAATAAATATCAATAGCAGGGGAAGGCTGAGAAATTCACAAATACATGATATTAAGCAACACTGTCCTGAACAACCAAAGGATCAAGGATGACATCAAGGGAGAAAGTTCTTAAAAGTCTAGAAAAAGGGATGCCTTGGTGGCTCAGCTAAGTGTCCAACTCCTGATTTCAGGTCATGTCATGATCTCGCCATTTGTGAGATGAAGCCCTGAATCAGCTCATGCTGACATCACAGAGCCTGCTTGAGATTCTCTCCTGCCCTTCTCTCTGAAAATAAACATTTTTTTAAATCTAGAAAAAAAATAGACAACCTACCAAAAGGCAGCAAGCAGTGCTGAGAGGGAAGTCCATAAAGACCTCCACTAAGAAAGAAACATCTCAAGTAACAATCAAATTTTACAACTCAAGAAACTAGAAAAACAAGACTAAGCTAAGCCCAAAGTTAGCATAAGACTTGAATATACATTTCTCTTAAGGAGAAAGACATAAAAAGACATAACAAGTACACAAAATATATTCAACATCACTAATCACTTTATAGCTGTTAGAAAAGCCATTATCGAAAAGATAAGAGATAACAAATGCTGATGAGAAAAAAGAATCCTTGTGCACTATTAGTGGTAATGTAAATTGGTACAACCACTATGGAATACAGTATAGAGATTCTTTAAAAAATTTTTAAATAACACAAAAACAAAAAAACAAAATTCAAACTACAATGATAAAACAATCCTACTTTTAGGTATGTATCCAAAGAAGATAAAAATCATATCTTGAAGCACTCTGTGTATTCCCATATACATTACCACATTATTCACAATAGCCAAACATGGAAACAACCCCCTGCCCCCTACCCCACACACAGTGGAATATTGTTCAGTGATTAAAAAAAAAAGGAAATTCTGCCATTTATGACAGTAATGAACGGCACTTGAGGGCATTATGCTAAGTGAAATAATGGGAGAAAGACCAATACTGCCTGGCCTCATTTATATGTGGAATCTAAAAACATATAGTCATAGAAACAGAGAGTAGAATGGTGATTGCAAGGGACAGATGGGTACAGAAAATAGATGTTGGTCAAACTTTCAATTAAAAAATGAATAGATTCTGGGGACATAAATTTAAAGCATGGTGATAACGTCAACAACACTGTATTATATACTTGAAAGTTGCTATGGCAGCAGAGCTTTAATGTTCTCAGCAGCTAAATAATAAAAATGTGAAGGAGGTTTTAACTAACCTTATAGAGGTAACCATTTCATCATACATATGAGTATCAAATTAGTACATTGTACACCTTAAGTTATAATGTATTATATGTCAATTATATCTCAACAAAAAGGCAAAAGAAAATAAAAAACAGATTGATTGGATGTTTGTGTTATTTTACCTTTTCCTTCAGAAATCTATTAATCCAACAATCTTATATGATTTAACCTCTGTTTGCTTACGTCCTTCTAGAAGAAGAATATCTTCATCTAAACCTGATAGTGTCATTCTCCTCTTCCTATATAGAGATATTCTTCAACAATTCAAATTTAGAAGGTAGATCACATGCCCAATGGTAAGAAAAATTTAACTTCCAATAATTAACATAGTTTGTCACAAAAAAAAATGACCAAAGCATGGGTAGTAAAATGGAAATTTTTACTTTTTCTTCTTCAAAATATGGCAACAACACTAATTATTTCCACATGTTTGTCCTAGAATCTTATGTATATTAAATGATGTAATGTTAATCTAGAACACCTTAAATAGGTTAAAAGGGAAGACTGACCAAATGAACCTTGAGAGCTTTTTAATAAAAAAAATTAACAGTTGATATGATTGTTCTTCATTTCCAAGAAAAATATCACCCACAAGAGAGAAGAGCAATAACTTATTTGAAAAGCTCTGCATTTGGGATTTTATATGGCAAGAATCAATTTTAAAATATTTAATTTTTTAATTCCTAATCACTACCACCCAAAAACAAAGATATGATTTCAATATTTATAAATTGCTTCTCATTTATGGTCATCCTATAGTATCTCTGATTTGAGTTTAAACAATTCTACAAGATGATTTCTGATGAAAATTAAGCTACTAAAATAAAATATAAAATCATGGAAAATCCAGTTTAGTTGATTGAGTTAAAACAATTTTAAAGACTATAAAAAAATAGAGTTTGAATTTCCCCACTAAAACATATCATTTAATTTTAAAATAAGATATGCAAGAACTCTCAGCACTATTATTTAATAATATCATTTATAATTTTCATAATATTCCTACTCTAATATTATGCTTGCTTTTATATTGAGAGAAAAACTGAAATCTACCATTGATGGTGGTCTAAAGTATTCTTTTACAGTTGTTGCAACAGAAGCAAAAAAGTCAATGTGACGTGAAGAACCTAAATATTTTTCTCCTCCTGGGCTGTGGAAGAAAGACCTTTGCTATATGTTTATATTTATTTTTATGTCATTCCTTTTAAACTTCTGCTTTTATCATTTTATATTGTGAAACTTTTAAAAATGTAGTACATTGATAAATGCATAAATATGTATACATTTAGAAAGATGTATACTGAAAAATATTAACTGATAGGAATGCATGCTTTAAAAATTTAGGAGAACACAGGACTAAACAAACATTTATTTATAGACGCTTCATTTTAAAAAAAAGTGGATGGTTATGTTTTGTTCCCTCTTTATCTCAGTTGTATTGCCATTTTTGTCGAGCTCCATGCCAATGTTAACTTCCTACACCACAGAGGACTAAGCAAATCTCTTTAGTGGAGAGACCAAGCATTACTTTACTGAGCTATGGTTGACAGTTCAAATGGACCCATCAAACTTTCAACATCCCAGTCTCTATTTTTAGAACACTTTTTATTTAGAGACTTCATCCATTTTAGATTAGGAACTACCCTGCATAGCTATGTTTTTGTTCAGTGACTTACTCTTTGTAGGAAGCAAAGATGTTCTGAACAAGAGGAGACTTCGGAGAATCAATGCCTTCATCTTTGTTTTTCCAATTTATGAAGATATATTCACAGGTATGTTTAGGGAGAAGAGGTACAGTGGCAGGGAGGCATTCCTATTTCCTCCTAAAATTTTTAAACAAAGCGATCCACTTTTATTTAATATTGGGAAACATATAAGATTTTGTTATTAAAATGATGTCACCATAACAAATTATATCACAGTCATCCTAGTTTTATAAAATAGAGCTTTACCTGAATAGGCAACTCTAACTTGGCTGTATATTGGTTTTTTTTCTATTTCATATAAGTATTTTCTAAATTTATATATTCTTTCATTTTAACATTAAAATATTTTCTTTATTATAGATTCTAAAAACAATTTTAGTATATAATGCTAAATGTTTTTTGAGTGTCAAAAACTTATTTTCAAAGTTCTCTAGAAAATGTTCTTTTTTTCTTGACTATGATAGGTTTTAAATCATGGTCAAACAAACATATAGGGTAAATTCTAGACCCAAAGGCATAGTTTTCAGTTTTTTATATCATGAAAATATTAAAACATATCTATTCTAATTATCACAGAAATGATCCACCTTCAGAAATTATGTTCTTAATATTTGCCTGTATTTTTTCTGCCCCTTCTTGTTGCTACTGAACATTGGCCACCTCTTCTAAGAGGGAAAACTACATGATCTTATGGAACTCCTCTTGTAATCCACATTGTACATGTTAGCAAACTCAGGAAACAAGAATGAGAGGAAGTTTCCTAAGAATCTAAAACTTGAAACTTTAATGACTGATATGATGCAAATCCGGACTGTCCAGTTCAATAATAAAAATAATTTTCTATAGCAAAATGACTCATATGTTGCTAGTTCCAATGTTTGTACTCATAAATATCGAATAGGTATTTTCCGACCTTATACCTACAACTAAATAGTATTTTCAAACAGAAAATAATATTCAGTAAAAAAATTACATTTGTAAATATTAGTGGGAAAAATATTAATGGGTGATAGTGTAACTCTGAAGTCTGAGTCACAAGAAAAGCTGATAATATTTTATTTAGTAAAGGTATCAGATTTCTGAAAAACTACTCCTGAAAATATCAGGCTTATGGATATATTCTACATTTCTCTATTCATTGTCGTTAAAAAATTAATTCTGTGAAATATATCACACCTATGAAGAACACACAAAATAAAGAGCTAATTAAAAGAATATCAAGTAAAGAAGACCCAAGCATCTATCATACAGATTAAGAAATCAAACAATACCTTTGAGAAACTTTTTATGTTTCATCCTATGAAATTGCTATTTCTCTCTACATAGTTAATTGTTATTCTAAAGATTCTTATTTCTTAGAATTTCTTTTAGGTTTGCCAACTATGTATGTACTCCTAAATAATGTTTTTTATTTATATATAACTTGTCACTTATATAAACTGAGTATTAATGTATATTTTTCTAATTCCTTTTAAAATTCATATGACTTTTCTGAGATTACGACCTGTTTGTGTATTGTGGTACTTCATACTGTATTCTATTATGCCTTTATTTATTTAATGTTGCCTTCCTAGTAGACATTTAAATTACTTTCATCATATTTGTAATTTAAAGCAATGCATTATGTATGTTTCTTAATATCTCCTGGCATACTTTTGGAAAAGCATATATTATATCTTTATATAGGGGCGCCTGGGTGGCTCAGTTGGTTAAGTGTCCGACTTCAGCTTAAGTCATGATCTCACAGTTAGTGGGTTTGAGCCCTGCATCAGGCTCTGTGCTGACAGCTTAGAGCCTGGAGCCTGCTTCTGATTCTGTGTGTTCCTCTCTCTCTTCCCCTCCCCGCCCATGATCTGTCTCTCTCTGCCTCTCAAAAATAAATAAATGTTATATGTATATATAATGTAAATTATATATCTTTATATATAATACATGTTTATTATATACTATATAACATAAAATATATATAATGCATCTTTACTTGATATTCTAGAATTTCTAGGTGGTTGGTATGTACATCTCTAAGTTTGTTACTTTTCTAAAGTAATTGTGCCAGTTTTTCTCACATTAGTAGTAGTTGAGCATTCATGTTCTTCCAATATTCAGTTAAATTTGGCAATATCAGACTTTTAAACTTTTTTAATCTTATAGGTTTATATATTATTATGACTTTGTGTTTTCCTGTTAAAGATGTTCAACAGCTTTACATATATTCAAGAGTCAGTAATGTTTTATCTACTGTGAAATACCTACTTATGTTTTTCATCATTTTCTATTTGTTTCTTTACCCAATTCGTAATGATTGGCTTTTTAAGAAATTCTTAATAATAGTTTAGATAATAAACTCTTACCAGACATAAGTTGAAAATATCTTCTCAAAATCGTTTTATAGTATCCTTTGACAGAAATTCTCATTTCTTATGAACATGTTGCTTTCTCTAGTTTTTTTCTTGAAATGAAGACTGTCCAGCTTATATATTTGGTATAATAGAGTGTGACATAAGTCTTCACATCCCTCCAAGTGCTTCAGCTTTCTCTAAAGTTTTTTCTCTTCCTTCTGAAATTACAAATTAGTATATGTATAAAGTAGATGCCATAGTAATATATTACTGAGTCATTCGTAATAAATGAGTATCTTACCCTCTTCTCACTAACCTCTACCTCTTAAACTACCATAACCATTCTCCTTTTCTTCCTTGGTAATGTCTTTATGGAACAGTTTATTCTCAGTTCCATAGCTGTCGCCATGCTTTTTAAAAATTTTTATTAAAGTTTATTTATTTATTTTTGTGGGGGGAGGTCAGAGAAGAAGAGAGAGAGAGAGAGCATCCCAAGCGGGATCTGCACCACCAGCACAAACCTTGATGTGAGGCTTGAACTCACGAACCCAAAGATCATGGCCTGAGCAGAAACTAGGAGTTGGATGCTCAACTGACTGAGCCACCCAGGTGCCCCAACTTGCTTTCTTTAAATATCTGAAAATTTGCTTTAGCTCTCAGTACTTTACTAGGTTTGTAAAACTCACTAATCAACTTCTAGAATTTAACAAATATATTACTCTTTTCTTAGAACCTCAACTTTTTCAAGCACTATTAAGACTGTAAGGCATTTGATTCTGTGGAGGAATCATGGCTTAGGGTCTCCATGATGGGGAGTCTTTCTTCATTGTTCCTGTTTTATCTCTATATCTCTAAAACTGTCCTGTACCTATATCTATGGTCCTTTCTTCTCTAGTCAAATCTTAGATGTAGTTGTTTTGTAGGGACTACTTTGTCCTTTTTTCTGTCATTGAACATTGCAATTTCTTTGGAAATTTTCTTATTTGATTTCATCTGTCAACTTTTTAGAGCATATGGAGAAGCTCTTGGCACATACAAAGCCATAAAAAAGCACTTAATAAATAAATGAATAAATATTGACTATCTCTACCTCTAGCCCTGACTACCCTCTTTCACTAAAAACAAACATTTCTATCTCTCCAGTTGAATTTCCAAAAACATACTGCACAAAACCAGCAAACTAGTTAATCAACAAACCAAATATCATAGTCCTCTATGCCCTTTTTCTCCTATCTTAGCTGCTGAAACCTCAATTATCATATTTGGTCACATGAAATCAGAACTCAGAATACATTAGTGCTCATGAGAGCTATATACTAGACCACTTTATATTAGAACTAAAATAAATTCATTTAATTCTCCAAAGAGCCTATTACTTAATTTTCTGAACTTCAAGAAAGCTGAAAAAGTCAGCCAGCTTGAAAAATTTTTAACATTCTTTACCAAGGATTAAACACTGGCTTATGTAACTCTGGCATATAAATAATTACCATGGAACATTTACATGAATTTACAATTTAACTGTTACATTATCTTAATACAATACACTCTGTTGCACATATTTTTTACTAAAAGACCAAAACGAGATATAAATATTTTCAACTTCAAGGAGTTATAACACTTAATTACTCCATATCTTAAAAGCATTTTCAAAGTAACCATTTTAAGGGTTTTGTTACAATGTTTTAGTTACTATAGATATATTTTTCTAATAGTCTGGAACCAATAAAAGCGTCTATTAAAGATAAGCACTTAGTAAATATATTTACTGAATTGTTTCCTACAAGAAAGCTTTCGCGTTTTCTTTTTCCTCCTTTACCTAAGAAACAATATACACATATATACACAAGTGATTTTCATAATTATATAAAATGACCCCACAATTAAGATATTTTCCAACAAAAACATTTTTGCAGTAATGAGTTTCCCAACAAAGTTATTTTTTGCAGAACTTGTTATTCATCAGCATGTGCAACAATTTATTTTAGAAGCATACTAGTTAGAATTTTTTATTTGGCCTAGACACCTTTTTAAACATCTTTTATATGATTAATTCTCTATTAATCCAAATGGTCATTGGATTATCTCTCAGATCAAACATGTTTCTAAATAAAAATTGTTAAAGGGTTTTTTATTCATCATTTCCACATCCTATGTTAACATCCTAAATTTGTTCTGATCTCTAGTCTTATTCTTCTTTGAATTCTCAACTTTGAGTACACTGTATAGCACATAATATGTGCCTAATAAAATTATAATTATTTAAATTGAAGCCACTAAATCTGGCTTCTCTCTTTTCTATGTGCCTAAACTTTATGGCACAACATTAACAAAACGAAGGACAAAACATACAATCATCTCATAGATTCCTAAAAAAGAGTGAACAAAACTGAACACCTTTCATGATAAAAACTCAAGTGACTTTAGAGGGAATATACCTAATAAAGGCCATATATGAAATACCCTGAACTAATATAAAAGTGAAAAAGTGAACACTTTTCAGTATGTACACAGTTGTACAACATAATAGTAGATGTTTTAGCCAAAGCAATGAGGCTAAATAAGTAAGTAAAGCAGGGAGAGAAGCTAAGACAGCAGAGTAGCAGGAGGACTGTAGGCTTGTCTCACCCCTCTGACATAGCTAGATAAATATCAAATCATTCTGAATACCCAAGAAACCAATGTGAGGACTGACAGAACGAACTGCACAACTAGAGGGAGAGAGGAGGTCACACCATGGGAAGTAGGAGGTATGGAGACGTGGTTTAGAGGAGAAACAGATTGTGAGTGCCTTGGAGGGGAGCGAGCCCTGGACATGAAGCACAGAGAGATTTACACAAGGAAAATACTTCCCCAGTGCCACTGACTGGGAAAATGAGAGGGGCTGATTTTTGTGACTTTTTACAACCAACAGTCTCAAAGACTGGAGTTTTAGCGGTCCATGGCACGGATTTTATAGAGCACTGAGCGCACTGCACCGTTCCTGTAAAGAAGGCAGGCAGGTAAACTGGCGGCAGAACGTGAGCTCCGAGGATCTGCGAGAAGCACTGAGAGGCGTGGCTCCCCCTTCTTGGAGCACATCTCAAAGAGGGAGCTTTGCCTTTCTGGGGCCAAAGGAGCTGTGAGGTGCCATTTTCTTCCCCTGCTCCTCAGCATAGGTGCAGAGACACCTGGGCACTGGCGCTTCGGTGCACTTTGCACTAACCCCCACATTCCTGCACTCTGGGGTGACTTCCTTCTGGGTCAAACCTACATCAATCCCAGTACAGCAAAACCTTACACCAGAAGACCAGAGGGTCTTTGCCATACCAGGTCCCTAATGTCTGGAGTTTTAAAACTCAGCTGGCTTGGTTAGGACAGATCCCAAAATCCACTGTGCTCCTCCAGCAGAAAAGTAACCTGGACACAGTGTGAGTACCAATAATCTGAAAACAAAAACAGAAACAAAAATCTAGGGTGTTCAGGGAAAATTGTTTGCTCTTCTGGGAGGGCTTCCCTGACAGTAGCAAGAAGGAAATTCCCTCTCTAGGGACAAAGAAGCTGGCTAGCATTTCTCTCCCCTGCGCCTCAGCATAAACTAACTTTAGTAAACAGCACAGCACTAACCCTGGCTGCCTAATCTGCTTACACCAACCCCTGCCCCTGTGCCCTCAGCAGGAACTGCTTTTCATAAGCAAGTGTGCCCGTGAACAAATGCAGTGGACCCCTCCCCATAAGACCAGCACAAACCCCTGCACGTACCGTATCTACTACCACAGAGATCGGCAAAGCTTCTGATCCACTGGTTAAAGGATCAGCCTCTTTTATCAAGCAGACAAGAGCACACCTAGTTAAAACTCACTACCCTTCCCCTCCGGCCAAGGTCTGAACACTCCCCACTGAAGGCAAGGAGAAATTCTGCTGAGGACTGACTGACCTGAGGGATAGAGCAGCATTAACACAGCAGCAGAGCACATGCAGCACACATCAGAGACACTTCCTGGAGTGCCAGGCCTTGGCCATTGTATGTACTCTTTTTCATAAAGCCATTACCCTTAGGAACAGGAAATATAACAAGCTTTCCTAAACACACAGTAGAGACCTAGACAAAATGCCAAGATGGAGGAATTCATCCCAAAAGAAAAAACAAGAAAAGGTCATGGCCAGGGATCTAGTCAAAACAATTATAAGCATTATGCCTGATCTAGAATTTAAGACAATCATCATAAGCACACTAGCTGGGCTTGAGAAAAGCAGAGACGACATCAGGGATACTCTCACCACAGCAATAAAAAAGCTTGAAATCCATCAGACCAAAATGAAAAATGCAATAACTGAGATTGAAATCTGAATGATTCCAGTGACCACAGAAAGGAAGAATGAGAGGAATAAATATTGAATATAGAAGATAGAATTATGGAAAATAATGAAGCTGGTCAAAAAGGTAAAAAAAAAAAAATCCTGGATCATGAAAGTAGACTTAGGGAACTCTGACTCCTTAAAACAATAACAGTCATTTCACAGGCGTCCTAGAAGAGAAGAGACCAAAAAGGGAGTGGGAGGTTAATTTGAGATCATAGCTGAAATACTCCCTAATCTGGGGAAGGAAATAGACTTCCAAATCCAAGAGGCATAGAGAATTCTTATTAAAATCAACAAAAGCAGGCAACAAGACATATTGTCTTTAAATTCACAAAATAGAGATTAAGAAAAATTCCTAAAAGCAAAAAGGCAAAAGAAGTCCCTAACTTCCCAGAATAGACAAATAAGGTGAGTGGCAGGTTTCTCCACAGAAACTTGGCAGGAGAAGGAAATGGCATGATATAATCAATGTGCTGAATGGGAAAAATCTGCAGCCAAGAGTACTCTCCCCAGCAAAGCTGTCATTTAGAACAGAAGAAGAGAAAAAGAGTTTCTCAAACAAAAATGAAAGAAGTTTGTGACCACTAAACTGGCTCTGCATGAAATATTAAAGGTAACTCTTTGGAAAAGAAAGACCAAAAGTGACAACAATTAGAAAGGAACAGAGAAAAACTCCAGAAACAATGACAAGTAATAAAATGGCATGAAATTCATGACTATCAGTAATTATTCTGAATGTAAATGGACTAAACGTTCTAATCAAAAGATAGAGGGTGTCAGAATGTATTAAATAAAAATACCCATCTATATGCTGCCTACAAGAGACTCATTTTAGACCTAAGGACACTGGTGGATTGAAAGTGAGGAGACAGAGAAACATTTACCATGCAAATGGACATCAAAAGAAAGTCCAAGTAGCAATACTTATATCAAACAAGCTATATTTTAACCAAAAACTATCACAAGAGATGAAGAAGTCCATAAATAAAGAATTATATCCAACAAGGTCTAACAACTATAAATATTTATTCCACCAAATTAGGAATATCCAAATATATAAAATAATAACAAACATGTAGGAACTCATTGATAATGATACTTCCAGCAATGGACAGATCATCTAAACAGAAAATCAACAAGGAAACAGTGGCATGGAACAACACACTAAACCAGACAGACTTAACAGATATATTCAAGCATTTCATCATAAAGCAGCAGTATACACATTCTTTTCAAATAAACATGGGACATTCTACAAAAGAGATCACATACTAGGTTGCAAATCAGGCTTCAACAAACACAAAATGATTGAGATAATACCATGAATATTTTTCTGACTACAATGTTATGAAACTTGATAATCACAAGAAAAAAATTAAGAAAGACCACAAATAGTTAGAAGTAAAGAACTTACTACTAAACAATGAATGAGTCAACCAGGATATTAAAGAAGAAATCAAAGTATACATGAAAACAAAAAGATAATGGTCCAAAACTTTTAGAAAGCACCAAATGTGGTTATAAGAAGGACATATATACCAATACAGGTCTGTATCAAGAAGAAAAATCTAAAATACATTGCATATTTGAGCTAAAAAAAGAACAAAAAAACCCAAACCCAGCAGAAGATGGGGAATAATAAAGGTGAGAGCAAGAGTGCCTGAGTAGCTCAGTCAGTTAAGCATCTGACTCTTGATTTTGGCTCAGTTAATGATCTTGCGATCATGAGATTGAGTCCCACATTGGGCTGTGTGTTGAGCATGGAGCCTGCGTGGGATTCTCTCTCCTTCTGCCCCTTTCCCTCACTCGCTCTTGCACACTCCCTCCCTCTCTCAAAATATATAAACACTTATTTTCAAAAAAGATGAGAATAAATGATGTAGAATAAAAAAAACAGATCAATGAAACCATGAGTTGACTGAAAAAAAATAAAAATGATAAACCTATAACCAGACTTAAATAGCAAAAAGGAACCAAAGAGACAAAATCATAAATGAAAGAGGAGACATCATAACCAATACCACAGAAATACAATTATAAGAAAATATTATGAAAAATAATATGCCAACAAATTGGACAACCTGTAATAAATGGATACATTCAGTGAAACATATAAACTACAAAACTGAAAGAGGAGGAAAAGAAAACTTGAACAGACACATAACAATCAACGAAACTGAATTTAAAAAAAAAAATGTCCCAAAAAAACAAAGTCCAGGGCCAGATGGCTTCTAGGGAATTCTGCCAAACCTTTAAAGAAGAGTTAAAACCTATTTTTCTCAAATTATTTTATAAAGTAGAGATGGAAGGAAAAGTTCCAAACTCACTCTATGAGGCTAGAATTACCCTGATTCAAAAACCAAAGACTCCACCAAAAAGAGACCTATAGGCCAATACCCGGATACACACAGAAGTTAAAATCCTCAAAAAAATACATTCAAATTGATCCCAGAGTACAATTAAAAATGTTCACAACAATCAAGTTGGATTTAATCTTGGGTTGCAAGGGTGGTTCAATATTTTCAAATCAATCAATATGATGCAGCAAATTAAGAAAACAAAGGATAAGATTATATGATCCTCTTAATAAACGCAGAAAAAGCAATTGACAAAGTACAGCATTCATTCTTGATAAAAACCCTTAATAAAGTAGCACCTTACCATCATAAAGCCCATATATGTAAAACCCATAACTAATAACATCCATAATGGGGAAAAACAGAGCTTTTTCTTCTATGGTCAGGAACAATACAGGGATGTCTACTCTCACCGTTAGTATTTAACATAGTACTAGAAGTCTTAGCCTCAGCTACCAGACAACCAAAAGAAATAAAAAGGAATCCAAGTTGGCAAAGAAGACGTCAGATTTTCACTATTTGCAGATGACATGATACTCTAAGTAGAAAACTAAAAGACTCCACCAAAAATTTGCCAGAATATGTGAATTTAGCAAAGTCACAGGATTTAAAATCAAGGTACAGAAGTTGGTTGCAATTCTATACACTAATAATGAAGCTGCAGAAAGAGAATTTAAGGAATTGATCCCATTTACAAGTGCACCAAAAACCTTAAGATACCTAAGAATAAACCTAAGCACAGTAAGCCAGATGACCAATACTATGAACACTACAAAACTCTAGTGAAAGAAATTGAAGACTACACAAAGAAATGTAAAGATATTTCATGTTCCTATATTAAAAGATATATTGTTAAAATGTTTTTACTATCCAAAACAATCTAGGCATTCAATGCAATCCTTATCAAAATAACACCAGAGCCAAAGCAAACAATTCTAACATTTACATGGAACCACACAAGATTCTGAATAACCAAAGAAATATTGAAAGAAAAACAAAAGGAGATACAACAACTACAGACTTCAAGCTATATTACAAACTGTAGAAATCAAAACAGTATGATCAATGGAACACACTTAAAAAAAAAAAACAGAAATAAACCCACAATTATATGGTCAATTACTCTTCAACAAAGCAAGAAAGAAGCCAATGGGGAAAAGTCTTTTCAACAATTAGTGTTGGGAAAATTGGACTACATGTAAAGGAATAAAACAGAATCACTTTCTTACACCATACACAAAAATAAACTCAAAATGGACGGCAGCCTTAAATGTGAGACTTGAAACCATAAAAATCTTAGAAGGGAGCAAAGGCAGTAATTTCCCTGACATTGGCCATCACAATATCATTCTAGATATGTATTCTGAAGCAAGGGAAACAAAAGCAAAAATAAACTATAGAGACTACATCCAAACAAAAATTTCTGCACAGCAAACAACCAACCTATTGAATGGGAGAAGATATTTGTGAATGTTATATCCAATAAAGGGTTAGTATCCAAATTATATAAAAAATTTATAAAACTCTACACCAAAAAAAATCCAACAAATAATCCAATTTAAAACTAGCAGAAGACATGAACGTACATTTCTCTAAAGAAGACATACAGATGACCAACAAGCACATGAAAAGATACTCAACTTCACTGATCATCAGGGAAATGTAAATCGAAACCACAATGAGATATCACCTCACACCCGTCAGAATGGCTAAACTCAAAAACACAAGAAATATCTAGTGTTGGAAAGAATGTAAAGAAGAAAACTTTCTGCACTGTTTGTAGGAGTGCAAACTGATGCAGCCACTGC
>NC_043706.1:59335599-59337085 GCF_006229205.1 Suricata suricatta
GGAAAACAATTTTAATAAAAAACCAAAAAGTTAAAGCACTAATAGTGATGAAGACAGTGTTGTATTGCATTAAGACTAACAACTAAAGGAATTAAATATATAATGGAGCTTTAAAAAAAACCTTCATATTTATACACTACTTATTTTTACAAAGATTCAAATGTCACTCAGTGAAGGATTGTCTTTTCAACAAACTTTCCTAAAACAAATACCCAAATCCAAGAATGGATAATTAAATCACCAAATAGTTAAAAAATAAAAAAAAAACACTCAAAAATGGAGCATAAATCTAACTGTGAAATGTACAAAACTATTAAACCTCTAGAGGGAATCATAGGAGAAATTCTCTGTAAAACTGAGTAGGAAAAGATCTTCTAGATATTACACTGAAAACACAAACCACAACAGAACAAATTGGCAAATCTAACCTTCTCAAAATTAAAAACTTCCGTTCTTCAGAAGACTAATAAGAGAATGAGATGACAAGCCACATACTCAGAGAGAATATTTTGAAATCATATTTCTTATTGACATAATATTCTACATGGAAAACCCAAATGACTCCACCAGAAGCCTTCCAGAACTGATCCATTAATTCAGCAAAGTCGCAAGGTACAAAATCAATGTACAGATATCGGTTGCATTTTTATAAACCAATAATGAAGCAACAGAAAGAGAAATCAAGAAACTGATCCCATTCACAATTGCACAAAAAAAACCATAAAATACCTAGGAATAAACCTAACCAAAGATGTAAATTACCCAATCAAAATTCCACCAGTATTCTTCTCAAAGAAAGAACTATCCTAAAATTTGTATGGAACTACAAAAAACCCCAAATAGCCAAAGTAATATTGAAGAAGAAAACCAAAACGGGAGGCATCAAAATCTCAGACTTTAATCTCTACTACAAAGCTGTCGTCATCAAGACAGTATGCTATTGGCACAAACATAGACCAATGGAATAGACTAGAGAACCCAGAACTGGACACACAAATGTATGGTCAATTAATCTTTGACAAAGCAGGAAAGAGTATCCAAGGGAAAAAAGACTGCCTCTTTAACGGATGGTGCTGGGAGAACTGGACAGCAAAATGCAGAAGAATGAAACTAAACCCCTTTCTTACACCATACACAAAAATAAACTCAAAATGGATAAAAGAACTGAATGTGAGACAGGAAACCATCAAAACCCTCGAGGAGAAAGCAGGAAACAGCCTCCTTGACCTCAACCGCAGCAATTTGACCTCAGCCTCCTTGACCTCAACCTACTCGACACATCCCCAAAGGGAAGGGAATCAAAAACAAAAATGAACTATTGGGACCTCATCAAATAAAAAGCTTCTGCACTGCAAAGGAAACAATCAAGAAAACTAATAGGCAACCGACGGAATGGGAAAAGATAGTTGCAAATGATATATCAGATAAAGGGCTGTTGTCCAAAATCTACAAGGAACTCACCAAACTCCACACCGAAAAACCAAAT
>NC_043706.1:59337185-59338454 GCF_006229205.1 Suricata suricatta
CAAATAAACAAAAATTGAGAGAATTCATGACCACCAAACCAGCCCTACAGGAAATCCTAAGAGGGACTCTATGAGGGAAAGATTGCAAAGAATACAAGGTGCCAGAGACACTACTATAAACATGAACTCTAGGGAGAACACAATGACTCTAAACCCGCATTTTTCGATAATAACATGGAATGTAAACGGACTGAATGCACCAACCAAACGACACAGGGTAGCAGAATGGATAAAAAAACAAAACCCATCTATTTGCTGTCTACAGGAGACGCATTTTCAACCGGAAGACACTTTCAGGTTGAAAGTAAAGGGATGGAGAAATATCTATCAGGCGACTGGAAGCCAAAAGAAAGCTGGAGTAGCCATACTAATATCAGACAAACTGGACTTTAAAGTAAAGGCAGTAACAAGAGATGAAGAAGGACACTATATAATAATTACAGGATCTCTCCATCAGGAAGAGTTAACAATTATAAATATCTATGTGCCTAACTAGGGAGCACCCAAATACATAAAATAATTAATCACAGAAAGAAAGAATCTTATTGACAAAAATGTGCTAATTGCCGGGGACTTTAATACTCCACTGACAGCAATGGATAGATCAACCAGACAGAAAATCACCAAGGAAACAATGGACCTGAACGACACATTGGAACAGATGTAACTAATAGATATATTTAGAACTATGCATCCTAAAGATAGGAAATTCACCTTCTTTTCGAGTGCACATGGCACATTCTCCAAGATAGACCACATACTGGGACATAAAGCAGCCCTCCATAAGGATAAACGAATAGAGATTATACCATGCACACTTTCAGATCACAATGCTATGAAACTTGAAATTAACCAAAGGAAAAAGTCTGGAAAACCTCCAAAAATGTGGAGGTTAAAAACCACCCTACTAAAGAATGATTGCGTTAATCAGCCAATTAGAGAAGAAGTTAAAAAATATATGGAAACCAATGAAAACAAAAATAACAACATTCCAAAATCTCTGAGACACAGCCAAGGCAGTCCTAAGAGGAAAGTATATTGCAATCCAGACCAATCTCAACAAACTAGAAAGAGCGCAAATTCAAAATTAAACAGAACCTACTAGACCTAGAAAGGAAGCAGCAAGAGCACCCCAAACCCAGCAGAAGAAAAGAAATAATAAAGATCAGGGCGGAAATAAACAATATAGAATCCAAAAGAACAGTCGAGCAGATTAATGAAACCAAGAGTTGGTTCCTCGAGAAAAACAAAATCGAAAAACCTCTAGCC
>NC_043706.1:59338554-59340006 GCF_006229205.1 Suricata suricatta
CTACACCTATGAAGGCAAACATATGGTATCTATCCTTCTCTGCCTGACTTATTTCGCTTAGCATGACACCCTCGAGGTCCATCCACTTTCCTACAAATGGCCATATATCATTCTTTCTCATTGCCATAAAGTACTCCATTGTATGTATATACCACATCTTCTTGATCCATTCATCAGGTGATGGACATTTAGGTTCTTTCCATGATTTGGCTATTGTAAAAAGTGCCGCTATGAACATTGGGGTACATGTGCTCCTATGCCTCAGCACTTCTTTATCCCTTGGGTAAATCCCTAGCAGTGCTATTGCTGACAACCCAATTTTTAAAACAGTATATTTAAACACTTTACCAAAGGTAAAATGTGTGTGTGTGTGTGTGTGTGTGTGTGTGTACTTGTATATATATGAAGATGCCCAACTTAATTTGTCAGAAAACTAAAAATTACAACCATGAGATATATAGTTATTAGAATGGCTAAGATTAAAAAGACAGACCATGCCAGTTTTCTAGTTTTGTTAAGAAGGTGAAAGAACTCAATTTCTCATATACTTTTGTGGGAATAAAAAATATTACAGCCAGTTTGGAAGCTAACTTCCTGAAATGTTAAACATACATCTATTATATGATGCAACTATGATACTTGTAAGTATTTACCTAAGAGGAAAAAACCCTGCATATCCATGCAAAGAACCAAGCACATAAACAGCATACTAACAGCTTCACAAAATGGCCAAAACCAAAGTCTCATGATGAAATCAGTAGCTGCTTCTACCATTCTTATCTATCTTCCATCTACAATTATTTTTTACTCTTGAAAGTGCTTCTAGATTCTACAGAATGTAGGATATGTTATCATTTTACATCTAAGCTTTCAAACATTTACTACTCTACACTAATAGAGGCTGAATTTTTTCTTTTAATTTTTTTAATAGTTTATTGTCAAATTGGTTTTATATAACACCCAGTGCTTCTCCCCACAAAGCTAGAACAAACTATCTTAAAATTCGTATGGAACCACAAAAAAACCCGAATAGCCAAAGTAATATTGAAGAAGAAAACCTAAACAGGAGGCATCACAATCCCAGACTTCAGCCTCTACTACAAAGCTGTCATTATCAAGACAGTATAATATTGGCACAAAAACAGACACATCGACCAATGGAATAGAATAGAGAACCCAGAACTGGACCCACAAGTATATGGCCAACTAATCTTTGACAAAGCAGGAAAGAGTGTCCAATGGAAAAAAGACAGCCTCTTCAACAGGTGGTGTTGGGAGAGCTGGACAGCAACATGTAGAAAAATGAAATTAAACCACTTTCTGACACCATCCATAAAAATAAACTCAAAATGGATAAAGGATCTGAATGTGAGACAGGAAACCATAAAAACCCTTGAGGAAAAAGCAGGAAATAGCCTCCTAGACCTCAATTGCAGCAATTTCCTCCTCAAC
>NC_043706.1:59340106-59345914 GCF_006229205.1 Suricata suricatta
TGTAGAAAAATGAAATTAAACCACTTTCTGACACCATCCATAAAAATAAACTCAAAATGGATAAAGGATCTGAATGTGAGACAGGAAACCATAAAAACCCTTGAGGAAAAAGCAGGAAATAGCCTCCTAGACCTCAATTGCAGCAATTTCCTCCTCAACACATCCCCAGAGGCAAGGGAATCAAGAACAAAAATGAACTACTGGGATCTCATCAAGATAAAAAACTTCTGTAAGGCAAAGGAAACAATCAAGAAAACTAACAGGCAACCGACAGAGTAAGAAAAGATAGTAGCAAATGGCATATCAGATAAAGGGCTAGTATCCAAAATATACAAGGAGCTCACTAAACTCTGTACACAAAAAATGAATGATCCAGTGAAGAAATGGGCAGAAGACATGAATAGACACTCGTCCAAAGAGGACATCCAGATGGCCAACAGACACATGAAACGATGCTCAGTGTCATTCATCATCAGGGAAATTCAAATCAAAACCACACTGAGATACCACATCACACCAGAGTGGCTAAAATGAACAAATCTAGAGAATATAGATGCTGGTGAGGATGTGGAGAAACAGGCACTCTCCTACACTGTTGGTGGGAATGTAAACTGGTGTAGCTGCTCTGGAAAACAGTGTGGAGGTTCCTCAAAAAACTATCGCTAGAACTCCCCTATAACCCAGCAATAGCACTGCTAGGAATTTACCCAGGGATACAGAAGTGCTGGTGCACAGGAGCACATGTACCCCAGTGTTCATAGTGGCACTTTCTACAATAGCCAAATCATGGAAAAAGTCTAAATGTCCATCAACTGATGACTGGATCAAGAAGATGTGGTATATACATACAATGGAGTACTACATGGCAATGAGGAAGAATGGAATAGGGCCATTTGTAGCAAAGTGGATGGACCTCGAGGGTGTCATGCTAAGCGAAATAAGTCAGGCAGAGAAGGATAGATACCAAATGTTTGCATTCATAGGTCTAACAGGAGAGACCTGGCAGGGGACCATGGGGAGAGGAAGGGGGAAAAAGAGCTGGGGAGAGTGGGGTGATGGTCATGTTCTTTTAATTTTTTATGACTGGAAGAAATATACTACATTAAGAAATTGCCTTCAGTTTTTCAATATACAGTTCAAATATATTTATACATAATTCTTTTTTCACTTAACGTTCCCAACTTAGTGTCCCTATGTTTTATCCCTTCAGTGCTTCCTGTACTCCAAAAAGATATTATTAGTTTGTGAAGAGTGAGTAAATAAGTTGTCTAATGCTTTTAGATGTTTTAACAACTAGCTTTTAAACAATTTTTGTATTTTTTTCCAGCCATTGAGTTTTTCCATCACTTTTAGTGTAGTATAATTGCATATCACAGAGCACATCACTTACTTTAAGGGCAAATGTTAAAATAGAGTGTGTCTGTGGCTGATAATGTATCTGAAATAACAGTGTGAATATTACCTTATATGTGGTCCCTACACTCAACTTTCAAGTGAACTGAAAAAAAGGGATAAAGATCTATTTTATTAGCTTTAGCTTCTTCCAACATTTTTTATTTTGTTTTATATAAAATCGTAATTTTAGCCAGTATGATGTCCACATTTTTGGGATCAGAATAATTTTAAGTTTCCTAATATGCCTTGTTCTGATTTCTGCCAATTATGAGCCTCAAGAGTATTATTATTATGGAAAGGATAAAGAAGCTGAAAATAGTGATTGTGTAAAGAATTCAGTGTAGTATTGTATACCTCTAAACTGAAATATATGCTTTTTAAAAATAATATGCATCTGTGCGCTTAAGTAAAAAACAAAGCATCTAAAAATTAAAGTTAGTAAAAAGTTACTAGGATGAATTTATAATTGATGCTGGACACTGTTGATAAGTTGAGTGAAATGTTTCCAAAATTTCCCTTTCTCTTTTAATTCTATTTATGTCAAACACACAAATTAGATTCCTGAGCATATTTAGTAGATTTGTCTTTGATCATAAACTCTGAAAATCTACATAACTTTTCTCTTTGAATTAGAACTAAATTTTGATTGACTGAGGACAGCAAACTAGGTTCATTATCATTTCAGACAAAGCAGTTTAAGTGCCACCAAAGTCATCTGTGTTATTCTAAATATTACCACTGAACGTTGCAAAATCACAATTCAGACATGATCCCAGAGTAACGGAATCTGTAATAGATCTGATTTAATGTGAATTTCAGAAAAAAAATTATCAAAGGCTTGCCTCATTCCCATGTTTAATATTTTTAGAGAAGATATCAAAAGAAAACCAGGCTTATTAATTATCATTTACTGTATGTTTTACACACCATAAGAACTTAAGTCCATTATCATAAAATGCACTGATTTACCTACTTATAACATACATTTTATCCCCAAATTCTAATGCCTGAAATAGTCACTTCTTTTGTTTTGACATTTCCCTCAGGATGCATAAAAGGCAAAACAAATATAAAGAAAATAAAAATTTCTATGTGATTCACTGACAGTATAATATTATAGACTGTCATCTATTGACCACTTACTGGTCATTTATTCTGCAGCATGCAGTGGAAATAATTTTTCTACTTCAGTTAAGTGAAAATGAAAAGCTAAAAAGAAAGCAAATACTTCACACATAAGTCATAATAGCTTTAAATAACGAAGAAAATTAACTAAAGGAGTTTAATCTGTTTCTTTCCAATATAGAATATGTATATTTCCTCCAATTCTCTTCCCCTGGCATTTAACAGACACATTTAATATATGGAGCTCTTATTATTAACAGAATTTCATTTTACATATATGTTGAGGAAACCTGAATGTATATTTCCCAGAATTTTTCTTTCAGTTGCGACTTAACTTTAGCAACTGTCGCTTTGCACGAGTCAAAACTGGTTCATGTGCGTTATCTCCAACAGATTTCTAATGATTTTGATATTGAAGGGATGGGCAGAATGAGTAAAAGGGAGCAGAGATACAGGCTTCCAGTTATGGAATGAATAAGTCATGGAGATAAAAATGTACAGCATCAGGGGTATAGTAAATGGTATTGCAAAAGAAGTTTATGGTGACAGATGGTAGCTATACTTGTGGTTAGAATCATATAACATATAGAATTGTTGAATCACTGTGTTGTACACCTGAAACTAATGTAACACTGCATATCAACTACACTTTAGTGAAAAAATATTTATAGCAGTTTTATTATAATAGCCCAAATCAGAAACAATGCTACAGCCTATTAACATGTAAATGGATAAACAATTTATGGTATTTTTCAAAAAGGACAAATTAATGTAATAAGCAACAACATGGATGAATCTCAGAAACATTAACCTGTGAGAAAGGAGCTAGATTCAAAAAGCACACATTATTCTACTTATGGAAAATTCTAGGAAAGGCAAAAATTAACTTATAATGACAAAAGAGATCAGATTTGCTTGCGGCAGTGCATGAATTTAACCACAAAGGACTGGAAAGAACTTAGGGTGATAGTGGAAACATTTTATATTTTGATTGCAGTGATGATGTATATATCTGTCAAAACCCACTGAAAATACACAGTTAAAATCAGCAGATTTATAACATGCAAGCCATACCTCAATAAAGTTGATTTCAGAGAAAAATCTATATACTTGTGCTGAAGTTCTGTTTAACTTTTCAGATGGTACTACAGTAAGTTGTTTCAGTCTTATAACCCTTTGCTGAAGGCTACAATTACTCCAATGTATTGATATTTTCTCATCAAGTCTGAAACTAGTTATTTCTTAGAGCTCAAGCCATGTGCTTATTCTCTGATTAAATCAAGAACTTTTCTCTTTTATAAGAAGTGCTAACTTTTAAGTCTAGCTAGTGGGGTACTTATTGCCTCCCCAAAACCTGCATCATTCAGATGGTTTCTCTCAGAAGCAAGTGACATAGACTTAACTGAAATTAAAGATAAAATATTTTGGCTTAGGAGACATTAAGAAGTTTAAAAAATGGGGGCATCTAGGTGACTCAGTAAGGTAAGTGTCCAACTTGACTTCAGCTCAGGTCATGATCATATATTTCATGGGTTTAAGCCCCACATTAGGCTCTGAGCTGATGGTGCAGAGCCTCTTTGGAATTTTCTCTCTCTCTACTCTGTTCTCTCTCTCTCTCTCAAAATAAATAAATAAGCATAGAAAAGAAGAAGTTATAAAAATAAAGCCCTGTGAAGGATAGAGACACAACAGGCACTCAGGAATGCCTAGAAATTAATGAAATCTTCAGAGCTCTTTCATGAATGTGTGTGTGTGTGTGTGTGTGTGTGTGTGTGTGTGTGTGAGAGAGAGAGAGAGAGAGAGAGAGAGAGAAAACTAGAGTATTTATTTTTAGTTGTTTTCTTTCCTCAACTTGGACATTGCAGACTATCTCTACTTTTTAAGACACATGGCTGTTGAATTTGTCGAAACAAATGGCAAATCTTATGGCTTCACTAACTGTTGTTGAGAGTTAGTATTGATGTTCTCTTTATAATAGCACTCCAATGGTCATAAGTTAGAAACAAGTTAATTCACTGATGACTAGCTGATCTAAATCCCTGGATCCATGGCAGATAGACTACTGGCCTTGAGGAATAAAGGTTCTAAACTTTCCCAGCCCATAGAGGCCATCAAGTCTCTGTGAAGATGACTTGGCTTTCTAAGTAGCCTAAAATTTTTTAGCAAAATATTTTTTCAGGTCACAAAAATGATTTTACTAACCTCCCTTTGTGTATTGTGGACATCCACCTCCTTTGCAGAAAGAACAGAGTACTCCTGCACATCACAAAACACAAACTTGACCCCACTCATACAATCCCCAAACACTGAGATGACATTTGTAGCTGGCACAAAATCAAGAAATGTTGCATTCCCTTTGCTGATTAACTTCACTAAACCCCTTTTAAAACCCATAGGCCAGGCAGAAAACTCTTGAGATGGCTTTTGGAAAAGAGACCATGTTCTTTGCTGGTCTCCAAAATAAAGCTCAAATTACTTTCTAATCAAAACTGATCTCTTGAGTATTGTCCTTTCTAGTGACAAGTGGCTGAACTTGGGGTTGATAACATCTTTAGTCCTAATTATAAAAATGTCAAAGAAGCACCTCTTTGGCCTAGCTTAGTTCACATAACCACTATGGTCCCATTTACTTTCGCCAGGACACCATGAGGTCTTGACATATACGGTATTCCCAGTGATAGTTTTGAAGATACGAGGGTTGAAAACTAAAAGGAACATGCTACAAAAGAAGCAAAATATGCTGGAGAAACTATTTTATATAGGCTTATGGCAATAAGTATACTACCAAATATTAAATATTTTTCCAAGTTTTTATTTATCCAGTTAAGACAAAAAAGATGAGAACCTTATTCAATTTTGCCAAATGGAAAATATTTATAAACCTATGTTGAAAAAAATTACAAGCATAACAATGAAATAATATTTAAATAGATTTATATATTTAATATAAAATTAATATTTCTAAGTAAAATTTTAAAATAAAAACATTCAGATTTTAATCATATTAGGAATGAAATAATGAACAATATAAAATAATATAAAGCTAACAATCTGGGAAAGTGGTAGAGTAAGTAGAAATAGCTGAAGGAAATGTTCCTTTATGAACATTAGATTGGGAAAATTCAAGAGAATTAGGATCCAATTTCAACTCAACAATTGGTTTACTTGTTCTTCCACCCTCTCAATATCTGACAATGTTTTTTTTAAGAATAAGCAACTTTTATTTTTTTATTAAACCTATTTTATTTTATTTTATTTATTTTTTAGGTGTATTTATTTATTTATTTT
>NC_043706.1:59346014-59353821 GCF_006229205.1 Suricata suricatta
GCTGCCTCCAGTTTATTATTCACATCACCTATAGCCTTTTTTAACTCATCAGTTGATTCGTTGATGCTTTTCTCGACCCCAGCAATTAATCTTATGACCAGCTTTTTAAATTCTTGATCTGATATGTTGTCTAGATCTGCCTTGAGCAGTTCTGTGGCTGTGACTTCTTCCTGGAAATTCTTCAGGGGAGAGTTTCTTCGTTTTGTCATTTTTGCCAGTTTTCTGTCTCTTGTCACCTTTAGAAAGCTCGTTGTGCACTGTGCACCTATTAATATTTCTCTGTTAAAGGAGGCTTATTGACTGTTCAGGGTCTGTCATTTCAGGAAATATTCTCTTAGTGGTGTCTCTCGGTTTCTCTTGTTGTGCCTGTGAGTATTTTAATTCCCTACTCTGCAATATTTGGGACTTGCCTTCTTGCACACTTTGGCTTGTTTCTTGGTATGGTCCTAAGAAGGAAAACAGACAAACACAGAGGGAACAGAAGCACACATACACACAGACAAATCAAACAATGAAACACATTACAGGGGGGAAATAAAAGAAAGAAAATGGGAAGGAAAGAGACGAACAGAAGAGAAGAAGAGAAAATAAAAAGAAAAGAGAAAGAAGAAAAGAAAAATTAAAAAAATATAAAAGGGGGTCGGAGATAACAAAAGACAGAAGACAGTTTAAAAGTGTATGACCAGTTGAGGAGAGAGGTTAAGGATGACATATTGGAGTATATATCTGGGTTGCAAGAAGGTGAAAAAGTAAGGGAGAAAGGAAAAAGGAAAATAAGGAGTAAAAATTTAAAAGAATTAAGAAAAAGGGAAAAAGGTAATAATGACAAAGAAATAAGTACGAAAAAGGTGAGGAAATAAAAAAATTTTTTATATATATATATATTTTTTAAAAGCAGTAGCTCCCCCTCGTGGATAGGCGTGGTTTGATGTGGTAGGTCTTGGAGGCTGCTCTCAGAGGCTCCGCCTTGGTGTCTATGGAGATTAGAATGGCAGCAAGCCAAGCTCCGCTAAACTAAGCATGGTCGGCCACTCTAATGAGTCCAATCTCCTTGGGCCGCAGTTGAGCCGAATTGTATTTTCCAGGCCCGCCTCGGTTCAAAATTCCAGTCCCTGCACGTTTGTGCTATCACAGATGAAATGTATTTGTTTTGGTGGCTTGCTTCTTAGGGGGAGGAATCAGTTTGTCTTGGCTTAGGCAGGGATTTCAGCTGCCCCTGCCTGAGGCGAAAAGAGCAGCAGGAGTAGAAGTGCACACCTTCACAGACTCAATTGAGTAGTCCCCACCCCCAGCCAGGATCGCGATTGTCACTCAGGTATCCTTAAGGTTCCCTTCTTTCTGGAGTCCGTATTCTCTCCTTCCGCTCTTCCAGATGAGACTAATGTCCCTCTCAGTTCGATAGATGGGGTGGAAGGAATCTACAGAGCTCCCTTCCTCTCTGCCATCTTGGCTCCTCCCCTATCTGACAATGTTTTGTATTCCAAATACTAAAGAACTTGGAGTGGATAATCTTCAGGATCCCTATTACTGAGATGCGGTGGTTATCCCCATGCCCTGTTATACTTTCTTCACACAAGTAAGGTTACAAAATAAGATGTATTCAGGGTTATTTCTGAAAATTCCTACTAATGTGTTGAAGCATGTTAAAAACAAAATACATTGTTTAGATATTTTCTGATGAACAGAAAGAAGCAAGATCAAATTTCCATTCTAAAATAGTGCTCAAGGTCCATATTACTACAACTTACTTTTCCTTAACGTTTCCATAATCACTATATCACTTATTGTACTGAGTGATAGATTGAGTCTATCACTATCATAGACTATACTTCTACACAACTTAAACAATTAGAAAATCCCTCATCATTAAACCTTTATTATTTTTTAATATATCAGCAATATTTTGAATTGGTTGGATTAAATGACTGGTATCACTTAACTAATTTCTCCATCCCGTTATTCTTTTTTTTTTAATTTTTTAACGTTTATTTTATTTTTGAGAGACAGAAATAGAACATGCGTGGGGGAGGGACAGAGAGAGAGGGAGACACAGAATCTGAAGCAGGCTCCAGGCTCTGAGTTGTCAGCACAGAGCCTGACGGGGGGCTCGAATACACAAACCTGTTAGATCATGACCTGAACAGAAGTAGGACATTTAACCGACTGAGTCACCCAAGCGCCTCTCCATCCCATTATTCTTATATTAAGCAGTGAATATGAGAAAAGTACCTTTCTTGTAACCATAATTGCAATTTGAGATGTTGAAAATTTTTTGATAAAAATTTGATAATGCCATTATTTTAAACACTATACCATTAGGCAAAAAAGAATCTATCAGAGACATATTTCTGTAAGTTTTGGGTTTTATTTTTCCCAAGCATCTCTATGAAAACATAATCCATGGGTACCTGGATGGTAGTTGGTTAAACCTCTGACCCTTGATTTGGCTCAGGTCATGATCTCAGTTGTGAGATTAAGTCCCACACTGAGATCTGCACTGGGCATGGAGCCTGCTTAAGAGTCTCTCGCGCGCGCGCTCGCTCTCTCTCTCTCTCTCTCTCTCTCTCTCTCTCTCTCTCCCTTTGCCCCTTCACCACTCAACTCTGCCTCTCTAAAAAAAGAAAAAGCAAAGAAAAAATAAAAAACAAAGAAAACATAATCCAAGGAAATTTAAAACAGGTGTATTTTTTTAGCAATAATGTGTTTTTGGTATATTACATATTCATATCCTTTCTGGAATATGAAAAGATACAGTAAATATATGTTAACTATATACAAGTCATATATTTTGGCATTTATGGAGAAGTTCTTTATTTTCTAAATATATATGTCAATTCAAAATATTTTCTGATCCTAATTTAAAGAATGGAAACCCCACAGTTTTAAACAAATGCCATATGATCTTTATTTTAATTGTTCTTTTCAATCTTTATCTTATACCAGCTAAAATAAGGCTTTTGGTTGTATTTTTAAAACACATTAAAGTATAATGTATCTTTCACTTTAAAATCTTTCATCAAATCTGTGAATACAATTCTGACTTCATATATTTAATTCTACATTGAATTTGGGTTAAGCATAAAGAAGATTATCAACTTTAATAGCCATTAACTTCTCCATCACCTAGAACTGGTTTTTATCATTCAATCAATCTTTACCCAATTATTTACAGCAGAATCCCCCTGAGTTAAGCATTTTTACAAAGAATAGTGATTTTAAAACAATCAACATTATAAATACTATTTGTCGCCCTTTAATAAACCATTATAGTAGATATCAAATTTTCAATCTGCTTTCCTCTAATGTTTCCAGCATAACATAGTATTTTTAAAAAGATGTCAGTGAATAATCAATAGATCAACAACTTTTTTCAAAAACATTTCCCCATTAAGAAACTTATAATCAGGAAAACACAACAATCTTTAAATGAATAACTAAAAGCACTGTTTCTAACCTGTTACATTGCTATTTGAGGGCCATATTCCTCCTATAGGTCTGAGTCAAAAAGTTTGCTGTTAACTAATAGGACTCATTTCCTCATAGTTGGAAGGAAACCTTTTAAATTGCAGGGCAATTTTCTTTGGCAGTTGGTGTTTATGATGCTTATGGTGTTTACAGATGGTACTTTAATTTTAAATGTTTTGATTTCCCAGAAATTACTACTACCTAGAAAAAGCAACGCTGGGTGGCTCAGTCAGTTAAGCGTCTGACTCTTGATATGGGCTCAGGTCATGATCTCACAAGCAGGCAAGCCCTTTCTCTCTCTCTCAAAATAAATAAACTGGAAAAAACGAAAAGAAAAAACAAAGCATATAAAACTTCATGTATATAATTAGATGTCTGGATCAGTGTTCTATGAGACGGGTTTAGAGGACAGCACCTTAGTGATTAAGCATTAGTATTGTAATCAGTGAAAATCCAGGACTCTTTGATCTTTCAATAATTTGCATAGTAATTTACACAGCTAAATTGCAAAAATCTTTCTTTGAAGTTTGTAACCAAATATTTGAACAAAATTTTGTTTCCCTATTTACTATATCCAGTTTTACAAGTTAGCAGATTTGACTGTGTGTAGTAAAATACATATACAGAAGTACAGTGAATTAAAGATAGTTTAATTCTGTCTTACATATAGGAAAACTAGAAGACTGTCGTTCAAGGAAAACTCTGCTGAGTAATTATCTCTCTGTCCTAACCAAAGGCCTGACTTCTATTCTAAAGATCAGATCACAATTCAAGATGAATTCTGAAGATCCAGTCATCAAATGACAAGTCTGCAGGCCAGAAGAAAGAAGTTACAAATGGAGATACTCCAAGTTGAGCTGTAGAACATCATTGAAACCAACAAAATATTTCCTATTAATGATAATATAATGACCTATAACATCCCCTTGTACTACAAAATTGATGGCCGTATGTCTGAAGATTGTTTTCATTGCAATGATATAAAAATGACAATCTTTATGTATCAAATAATTGCAATACAACTTGACTCATTATTGTCTGATATTTTGTATTAGAGACTAAAATCTAAGATATTTATTTCTTTCATAGCTAAATTGCTTTGATTGTCTGTCAGGTCATTTAATAAAACATTATATTTACCATTATAAAACAATTATCTGTGGTATGACTATATCATGGCTGCCATTTAATGAAACACTTTGACCTGTAACTTGAAGACTTACCTCCCTTTACAAAAATTTTCATGTCTTATAATTTATAATATGTAGTTTATAGTTGGTTTTACATGTACACTTGATTTTGGTGAACTAAGATGATTAGTTTGGAAATTTCTTGGAATAGTGAAATTAACTCAATCTCAGCAGTAGTGAATTCAGTTCAAATGAAGATATTTTCATTGTCTACCTTACAGTTTTTGTCACTGACAGCAACTTTATTGTACCTCCCAAGATGGATAATGAGATTCTGACAACATTTCTTCTATTTACCTGACATGACACCATTATTCTTAAAAGAAAGAATTTCTGAAACTTCCTTCTTTATTGTGCTTAAATTTTGTTCTATTGAAATTTTGGCTTATTTCTGGGCTCTATATTCTATTCCCTTCATCTAATGTGCCTATTTTTGTTCTAGTATCATACTGTTTTGATTATGAAAGCTTTGCAGTATCTCTTGCTATCTGGGATTATGATACCTCCAATTTTGTTCTTCTTTTTCAAGATTGCTTTGGTTATTAGGAGTCTCCCACGATTCCATACAAATTTTAGGATTACTTGTTCCAGTTCTGTGAAAAGTGCTTTTGGTGTTTTGACAGCACCTACATTAAATATGCAGGTCATTTTGTTCATATTGACATCTTGACAATATTTGTACTTCCGTCCCACGAGCATGGCATATCTTTCCATTTGTTTGTGTCATCTTCAATTTTGTTCATCAGTATTTTATACTTTTCATAGCACAGGTTTATCATCTTGTCAATTTATTCCTGAATATTTTATTATTTTTGATGCAATTATATATGGGATTGTTTTAATTTCTCTTTGTGATGTTTTATTATTAGTGTACAGAAATGAAATGAAGTTCTGCACATTGAGTTTGTATGTGGCTTCACTGAATTCACTTATCAGTAGTTTGTGGGTGGGCTGAATTTGGGTTTTTAATATACATATCATGTCATCAGCAAGTACTGAAAGTTTAACTTCTTCCTTATCAATTTGATGGTGTTTCATTTATGTTTCTTATCCAGTAGCTCTGGTGAGGACTTACACATTAATAAAAGTGGTGAAAGAGGACATCCTTGTTTTCATGTTAATATTAGAGGAAAATATCTCAGTTTTTCCCCCAATGAGTATAATGTTAGCTGTAGGTTTTTCATACATGGTCTTTATTGCGTTAAGGTATGCTCCTCTAAACCTACTTTGTTGAGGGTTATTATCATGAATGATGTTGTGCTTTGTCAAATGCTTTTTCTGCATCCATTGAAATGGTCATACGGGTTTGATCCTTTTTCTTACTGACGTGATATATTACGACTGAATTGCAACTACATTTTTAAATGTTTATTTTTGAGAGAGAGAGAGAGAGAGAGAGAGAGAGAGAGAGAGAGAGAGAACATGAGCAGAGTAAGGGTAGAGAAAGAGAGGGAGACAATTCAGCAGCTCGATGCTGTCAATGCAAAGCCCAACAAAGGGCTTGAACTCATTAACTATGATACCATGACCTGAAATCAAGAGCTCAAATCATGAGTCTAATGCTTAACCAAGGTGCCCTTGAATTGTAAATATTAAATAACCCCTACAACTCTGGAATAAATCCCACTTCATTGTGGTGAATTATTTTCTAATATTGTTAAATATTGTTTAAATGTATTATTGTTGGATTCAGTTTGCTAGTATTTTGTTGAGAATTTCTGCATCTATATTCATCAGAGATATTGGCCTGTACTTTTTTTGTTCTTTTATTTACTTTTGTAGTATCTTTATTTGGTTTGGGTATCAGGTAATACTGGCTTTATAGAATGAATTTTGAAGTTATCCTTTTCCTCTATTTGGAATAGTTTGAGAAGAATATGTATTAATTCCTTCTTAAATGTTTGGAAGAATTTACTAGTGAAGCCATCTGGTCCTGGACTTTTATTTGTTGGGAGACTTTTTATCTGATTCCATTTCTTTGCTAATAATCAGTAGGTTCAAATTTTCCATTTCTTCTTGATCTAGTTTGGAAAGATTATATGTTTCTTGGAATTTACCCAAATCTTCTAGGTTGTCCAATTTGTTGGCATATAATTACTTAAATAATATTCTCTTGTATTTGTATTTCTGTGATGTTAGTTGTTATTTCTCCTCTTTCATTTCTGATTTTGTTTATATGAATCTCTCTCTTCCCCCTCTCTTTATCTCCCTCCCTCCCTACTTTTTCTTTTTTTAATGATTCTGGCTAAGTTTTATCTATTTTGTTGATCTTTTGAAAGGACCAGCTTCTAGTGTCCTTGATCTGTTCTACTGTTCTTTCAATTTCTATTGTATTTATTTCTGTTGAAATCTTTATTCCCTTCCCTCTAACTCGTTTTGGGTTTTGTTTGTTTTTTTCTTTCTCTAGCTCCTTTCCCAACCGTGTAAAGTTGAGTTTTTACCTGACACATTTCTAGTTTCTTAAGATATGCCTGTATTGTTATAAACTTCCTCCTTAAAACAGCTTTTGCTGCATCCCAAAGGTTTTGGACCATTACATTTTCATTTTCATATGTCTCCTTTTTTTAAATTTCTTCCTTGATTTCTTGATCTATTCATTGTTTAGTAGAATGTTAGGGAACTCCCATGTATTTGTGTTCTTTTCAGATTTTCTTCCTGTGGTGATTTCTAGTTTCATAGTATTGTGGTCAGAAAAGATGCATGACATAACTTCCATTTTTATGAAATTGTTGAGACTTGTATGATATTAAATGTGATCTATCCTGCAGAACGTTCCCTGTGCACTTGAAAAGAATATGTATTCCACTGTTTTAAGATGGCATGTTCTGGATATATCTGTTATATCTATCTGGTCCAGTGTGTAATTCATTGATATAAATGGGGCCCTCCTATTACTGTATTCCTATTCATTACTTCCTTTATGTTTGTTATTAGCTGCTTTATATCTTTGGGTGCTTTCATATTGGGTGCATAAATATTTCCAATTGTTATACTTTCTTGTTGAGTTGCTCCCTTTATAATTATATGGTGTTGTCTCTTTTTAAAGTTTTTATTTTATTTTATTTTTGTCCTTGATGGAATGTATGAAATAAGCAAACACCCCAACAAGGAAAACAAGTACTACAATGTAAAAATATTAAGAAAAGAAATCC